>NC_064638.1:208665561-208968902 GCF_023864345.2 Schistocerca serialis cubense
CAATGCCCCTAGAATCAAAGAAAACAATCAACATTGTCTTCACACTGGACCTTGATTTTCGCGACGTTTTTGTTATCTGTTCTCCTGATAGTTTCCTTTCCTTACTTTGAGATTTGAGCTCCACATCGAATTCGGAAAACCAGGACTCGTCTCCAGTGATGACTCGGTTGAGAAGGTCCCCTCGTTTCTCTGCTTCCAACCAATCCTCACAACACTCAACCCTCTATGCTTTCTGTTCTGGCGTCAAGAGCTTCGGTACGATTTTCGCACACAATTTCTTCATTTTAGGTTTTTGTGTCAGGAGTTCGTGAACGATTGTTTTGGGGATTGACAGCTCGTCAGCAATTATTCTGACTATCAATCTACGATCTTTAAGAACACAAGCCCGAATTCGTTCAACATTTGCATCGGAACTCGATGTCGACGGGCGTCCTGGGCGAGGGTCATCGTTCACTTCTTCTCGGACATACCGGAACCTTTTTAACCACTTGTTCACGGTTGGTTCCTTCAGAGAATTGTCTCCGTAAACCTGTTTCAAACACTCAAAACTCTCACGGCCATTCTTGCCTAGCTTTGCAAGAAACTTGATGTTGACGCGCTGTTCCTCAATCAGAGAGAGCTCCATGCGGACGGCAGGTGAAAAAGGGTAACTGTCAACAGGCTGCCGCGCACTCCCACCTTCACGCAGAGTGCTCTGACTCGAAATGAGCGTTGATGGGATTGATTACAGCAGTAGTCCCACCTGGCGGTGACTGCAACTTGTAACATAAAGACATTATTCAACTTTTATACGTATTTTCCGGACAAACCTCGTAATTACTGTACCACGCAAATCTGGGGTTAAACTCGTCTTGTAGGAGAGAGGGGGCACTGGAGGCTGAACCGCACAATAACCCTGGGTACGGTATGGGGCAGCGGCGGGGTCGGTGTACTGCTGTGGCATGTTGTGGGGTTGTGAATCACTAAGGGCTACGGCTGGAGGAAGCCTCTCCGTCGTTTCTAGGTCTCCGGTTTAATACACAGTATACAACACTTCCCAGTTCATTTGCTTTTAATGATAGTAACCGCGCATTTTATTTGTTTCTGACTCGAATTCATAATAAATGCAGTATTTCTGTGCGCAGTGATGATTGCAGTTATCCTTCTGAGAGAAGGGCAGAATGTACAAGCTGGGACGTGACAGAGAGCGGCGCAGATATAGGATGGCAGTGCGCATGCGTGCGCCAGTGTCGCAGCTGTGCCTGCTCGTAGCCAGTCCCACGCGCCGGCGCGGCCCTTGCGCTGTCCTACGCGCTCGCTGCAAGGCAATCACGGCCAATTGCAGCGAGGTGTGGTGGGCGGCCGCCTACCACACAGACACGCACGCGTCCTCGGACGGGGCCTGCGTCGCTGCCGAGCTGAGCACACGCTGTCGTCTGCACTGGTCACTCAGCCACGTATCTGCGTGCCTTCACCAGCTGACTGGGCTGGTAACTTCGAGGAAGAAAATAAACAGTTTTGCTTCCCCTCACGACAAGCGTCAGGGGAAAGAAAACGTGTAGGACTCGCTCTCTGAGGGTACCGCACAGACTTAATTATGCATTTAGATAGTTCATCCAACCCGGGTATCGAAAATCTCAACGATTTTTGCTTGTTACTGACATCGATACGGCACAAGATATCCGACCCGATCCTGTGTAAGGTAGCAGATTTTGAACCTTACATGATGCTAAATCAGTACTAATACAACGAATAATAATTGATAATTGGCCCACCGGTAGGAGAGAATGGACACAGAAAAGGAAGTTGCGTGTGTCATGTCAGACTAACGAGATGGGCTGAGAGGCTGGAACACGGCCGGAACCCCTAAGGGAGGTGTTTATGTCATGTCAAACTAACGGGATGGCCGCCGCCGCACCCCATTGTCGGCTGGCACTTCAGACCACCAGAGACGTTCGGAGACGCTGGGCCATCACAACAAGAAGCGAGAAGCAGCTATATGCGAAAGATGAGTTCGCGCCACAGTGGAAAATTTGCGGAAGACTGTGACGGGATTGGCGCAGAGCGCGTAGAGATACGTGTTAAAAGTTTGGCAGCAACAGTAACCGCGGGAGAATTCTGTGTCGTGATTGGGTACAAACGCGCTCGGATACATGGAAGTCTGTGTCGTGACTGGCTAGCAACGCGCACGGATCCATGCGGTGAAGAACGGCCAGGTTTGCAAAAACTCTGAAGGAGGACTCTGGGGTCGGCTGTGGAGGAGAGCAGTCGCGGTGTCTGGCTGCCCTGCTTGGAGAGCGTGGGGAGAAGTTACTGGCATTGAGTCCAGTGGTTACTCTCCAAGCCTGAATAGTTTAGAGCATACGACTCCACATACGTAGTGTTGTGGTTGGCAGGAGAGCCAACACCGTGTTACTAGAGGAGGCCGAAAGGCACGCGTTTTAGCTCACGCAGGCTGGCGTGAGGTCTGGAATAGGACAATGACATTAGAATTTAGAAAAACGGACGTAGCTGGTGGAATACTTAACTTTAATCCATTAATGATGAACGTCGCTCTTGACGGTACGTGATTCACAATATCAATAGTAACTGAATATGGCGTCTTGCTAGGTCGTAGCAAATGACGTAGCTGAAGGCTATGCTAAACTATCGTCTCGGCAAATGAGAGCGTATTTTATCAGTGAACCATCGCTAGCAAAGTCGGCTGTACAACTGGGGCGAGTGCTGGGAAGTCTCTCTAGACCTGCCGTGTGGCGGCGCTCGGTCTGCAATCACTGATAGTGGCGACACGCGGGGCAGACGTATACCACCGGACCGCGGCCGATTTAAAGGCTACCACCTAGCAAGTGTGGTGTCTGGTGGTGACACCACACGTAGCATTATCTGTTCCTCTGAGGAGAGAAACAGATTTGTACTAACTTGTTGTGTTCATATGCAATCTGAAGTGTACCTTTGCTGCCGCGCACTTGAGTCGACCAACTACTCTTGGCATGTGTGCAAGTAGCTTGAGTATTGACTAGTGACGGACTCCGCAATTGAACACTTGCGTACAGGAGTTCACGGACGCAAACCACGTCCACGTTGGAGATTAAAGCCAAGCCTGCTCACGGGAAAGACGGCATCACGACGTTGGCTGGGCCGACCGTCGTAATCATCATGGAGAATTACGGTGATATTAGCAATCATCAGCCAAAGTAGGGCACTGTAATTCTAAATGAGTTCGTATTCCGCTAGCTCTTTAACTGGCGCTCTCTTAGTCTGTGTCCGTTCAGGCAGAACTTCAATAGAGTCACTTGCGGGGTCAGTGTTGACTCAAGTAGTTAGGAAAAGAGGATGCATTGTGCCAATGATAGGCTAGTAAGGTTAGCGAGTATATTTAATTGTCATGTTAAGCTAGAAATATTGCTCAAACCTGTTTTCTGAATTAATCTTAATTTGGTATCATATGCTAATCACCGCATTATTGATTTCGTAGCTAGCAATCACCATATTTTTGTTTAATAATTGGAGTGTAATGGTAATTTCGATGCAAATGATACTGGGGACATAACCGCGCGTTTAAACAGAGCCAACTTAAGTCAGATAGCAACTCATGGTCGACTAAGACTACCAATAGATACGAGGGCAATTCAATAAGTAATGCAACACATTTTTTTTCTCGGCCGATTTTGGTTGAAAAAACCGGAAATTTCTTGTGGAATATTTTCAAACATTCCCGCTTCGTCTCGTATAGTTTCATTGACTTCCGACAGGTGGCAGCGCTGTACAGAGCTGTTAAAATGGCGTCTGTAACGGATGTGCGTTGCAAACAACGGGCAGTGATCGAGTTTCTTTTGGCGGTAAACCAGGGCATCTCAGATATTCATAGGCGCTTGCAGAATGTCTACGGTGATCTGGCAGTGGACAAAAGCACGGCGAGTCGTTGGGCAAAGCGTGTGTCATCATCGCCGCAAGGTCAAGCAAGACTGTCTGATCTCCCGCGTGCGGGCCGGCCGTGCACAGCTGTGACTCCTGCAATGGCGGAGCGTGCGAACACACTCGTTCGAGATGATCGACGGATCACCATCAAACAACTCAGTGCTCAACTTGACATCTCTGTTGGTAGTGCTGTCACAATTGTTCACCAGTTGGGATATTCAAAGGTTTGTTCCCGCTGGGTCCCTCGTTGTCTAACCGAACACCATAAAGAGCAAAGGAGAAGCATCTGTGCGGAATTGCTTGCTCGTCATGTGGCTGAGGGTGACAATTTCTTGTCAAAGATTGTTACAGGCGATGAAACATGGGTTCATCACTTCGAACCTGAAACAAAACGGCAATCAATGGAGTGGCGCCACACCCACTCCCCTACCAAGAAAAAGTTTAAAGCCATACCCTCAGCCGGTAAAGTCATGGTTACAGTCTTCTGGGACGCTGAAGGGGTTATTCTGTTCGATGTCCTTCCCCATGGTCAAACGAACAACTTTGAAGTGTATTGTGCTACTCTTCAGAAATTAAAGAAACGACTTCAGCGTGTTCGTAGGCACAAAAATCTGAACGAACTTCTCCTTCTTCATGACAACGCAAGACCTCACACAAGTATTCGCACCCGAGAGGAGCTCACAAAACTTCAGTGGACTGTTCTTCCTCATGCACCCTACAGCCCCGATCTCGCACCGTCGGATTTCCACATGTTTGGCCCAATGAAGGACGCAATCCGTGGGAGGCACTACGCGGATGATGAAGAAGTTATTGATGCAGTACGACGTTGGCTCCGACATCGACCAGTGGAATGGTACCGTGCAGGCATACAGGCCCTCATTTCAAGGTGGCGTAAGGCCGTAGCACTGAATGGAGATTACGTTGAAAAATAGAGTTGTGTAGCTAAAAGATTGGGGAATAACCTGGTGTATTTCAATGCTGAATAAAACAACCCCTGTTTCAGAAAAAAAAATGTGTTGCATTACTTATTGAACTGCCCTCGTATTTTTCAATACATCGATAATTTTACAATAAACCCCCGTACGTTGCACCTGGAAACATAACTACGACAGTTGTATCCCGAGAGTGGTTAGGTATTCAAAAGTACTGGAAAACCTTGTTTCTTCCCAAATTTCACGATTCTGGGTCAACGAGACGTACGATATGGCTTTTGATGAGTGAGTTTGTGGTTATAAAAATGTCACATAAATTGCCGTACCTTTTGACTGAATTGATTTAGAAGCCTACTTTTTTTTTACATCGCCAAGGGACCATTGACCTTGGTACATGACATGAAGTTCAACTTGATATGTCAACCCATAGATGAGGAAGAGTGGTCTTAACATTCGGATAGACGTACAGACAGGTGGACGGACAAAAAAGAGATCCTACAGGGTGTTCGGAAATTACCGTTACAACCTTAAGGACTTTTAGAGAGGAGTGAGTACATAATATTTTAGACGTATCGTTTTCGTTCTACGGTGGCTTCAGTTCAGATGTTTAACTCATTCACTTCTGCTTGCGCAACTGAATTAGAGGTGACGCAGTACAATTATTAAGCAACAATTCAAAACGAAACGTAATGAAACATCCATTTATCACTTAAGCACATTTTTTTGTATTAAACTTTAACATTAGGTGTTAACATTACTCCAAAAGAGAAAACAGCCGTGATACGTGGGGAGGCGCTGGCGCTACTCGCTTTCTCCGTTCGATTCACCCGGATCGATTGTTTCCCTCTGGCGTTGCTTACCTTTGCCTCGTTGGCCGGTGGTGGTGCTGGTGGGCTGGCGCGAGACTGGGTTTTGGCTTCGGAACGGCCGGTACGTGTCGCTGCTCAGAGGGTGAAACTTGTGTTTGCGTGGAGTTAACTGGATTTGACCGGTGTATGTGGCTCGGACTGCGGAAGCGGGCCTGTTATTGCCAAGTTCTTGAGGCGTGACTGGGCCATGGTCTTCTACACCGGACGCTGAGCAAATGTGTTATTCATTTTGGTTAGTGGAGTTGAACTATGTACCACGCAGCTGTCTGTTGAAGAAGTAGACATTCAACCTTTCTGGTTTTGCGCTCGGGCCTAACCGTGTTATCACTAGCTTCTACCTTTTCTTATGAGTGTCAATATTGTATTGGAAATGCGACGTACTGGTGTAATAATATTATGCCTTGTCTTCTCGTTGCCCTTCAAAAACTAGTCTCTTTGTGCTGGGGCAATTTTACATCTTTTGAAATTTGAGGTCTGCAGTTAATTCTTTTAACCATTTTAATTTTCCTTTGTCTTGATGTGATCTATCTTTGCAGAATTTTATGCTATATTCTCGGGCTGTTAACATTGTTTCTTTTGGCTGTGGCTGTGTGTTTGTGCTTTTCTGTTGCACCACTGCAGCGGGCACCTAGTCCATGTCTAAATCGATGTCCGGAGTACGACGCCTTGGCCGACCAGTACCAGAGGGAACGGGAGGTTCTTTTGGCCGGGGGAAAATGGCAACCGATACGGCGGCCACTGAGTTCTTCGGGTTGCAGTGAGTGGGGACCTTGCATTAAGTAAAGTTTCCTCTGCATTGGGACGCCAAGGCGTCTGTTCCGTATGCTACACTGCTTATATACACTACTGGCCATTAAAATTGCAACACCAAGAAGAAATGCAGATGATAAACGGGTATTCATTGGACAAATATATTATACTACAGCTGACATGTTATTACATTTTCACGCAGTTTGGGTGCATAGATCCTGAGAAATCAGTACCCAGAACAACCACCTCTGGCCGTAATAACGGCCTTGATACGCCTGGGCATTGAGTCAAACAGGGCTTGCATGGCGTGTAAAGGTACAGTTGCCTATGCTGCTTCAACACAATACCACAGTTCATCAAAAGTAGTGACTGGCGTATTGGGACGAGCCAGTTGCTCGGCCTGCATTGACCAGACGTTTTCAATTGGTGAGAGATCTGGAAAATGTGCTGGCCAGGGCAGCAGTCGAACATTGTCTGTATCCCCTACAGGACCTGCAACATGCCTTCGTGATTTATCCTGCTGAAATGTAGGGTTTCACAGGGATCGAATGAAGGGTAGAGCCACGAGTCGTAACACATCTGAAATGTAAAGTCCACTGTTCAAAGTGCCGTCAATGCGAACAAGATGTGACCGAGACTTGTAACCAATGGCACCACATACCATCTCGCCGCGTGATACGCCAGTATAGCGAATACACGCTTCCAATGTGCGTTCACCGCGATGTCGCCAAACACGGATGCGACCATCATGATGCTGTAAACAGAACCTGGATTCATCCGAAAAAATGACGTTTTGCCATTCGTGCACCCAGGTTCTTAGTTGAGTGCACCATCGAAGGCGCTTCTGTCTGTGATGCAGCGTCAAGGGTAACCGCAGCCATGGTCTCCGAACTGATGGTCCATGCTGCTGCAAACGTCGTCGAACTGTTCGTGCAGATGGTTGTTGTCTTGCAAACGTCCCCATCTGTTGAATCAGGGATCGAGACGTGGCTTCACGATCCGTTAAGGCCTTGCGGATAAGATGCCTGTCATCTCGACTGCTAGTGATACGAGGCCGTTGGGATCCAGGACGGCGTTCCGTATTATCCTCCTGAACCCACCGATTCCATATGCTGCTAACAGTCATTGGATGTTGACCAACGAGAGCAGCAATGTCGCGATACGATAAAGCGCAATCGCGATAGGCTACAATCCGACCTTTATCAAAGTCGGAAACGTGATGGCAAGCATTTCTACTCCTTACACGAGGCATCACAACAACGTTTCACCAGGCAACGCCGGTTAACTGTTGTTTGTTTATCTTAAATCGGTTGGAAATTTTCTTCATGTCAACACGTTTTAGGTGTCGTCACCGGCGCCAACCTTGTGTGAACGCTCTGAAAACCTAATCATTTGCATATTACAGCATCTTCTTCCTGTCGGTTAATTTTCGCATCTGTAGCACGTCATCTTCGTAGTGTAGCAATTTCAATGGCCAGGAGTGTATTTACCTTCAAAACCATAAAGGAAGGAGACTAGTTTTCTGAATTATACCTTACGTGCAGCGGGAGTTGAACTTATGTACATGTTGAAGAGAAATACTTGATGGGTAGCGGAAATTGGAAATTATGTGAATTGTCCTATTGCGCTTGCCCAGGTGATCTACACTCCTGGAAATGGAAAAAAGAACACATTGACACCGGTGTGTCAGACCCACCATACTTGCTCCGGACACTGCGAGAGGGCTGTACAAGCAATGATCACACGCACGGCACAGCGGACACACCAGGAACCGCGGTGTTGGCCGTCGAATGGCGCTAGCTGCGCAGCATTTGTGCACCGCCGCCGTCAGTGTCAGCCAGTTTGCCGTGGCATACGGAGCTCCATCGCAGTCTTTAACACTGGTAGCATGCCGCGACAGCGTGGACGTGAACCGTATGTGCAGTTGACGGACTTTGAGCGAGGGCGTATAGTGGGCATGCGGGAGGCCGGGTGGACGTACCGCCGAATTGCTCAACACGTGGGGCGTGAGGTCTCCACAGTACATCGATGTTGTCGCCAGTGGTCGGCGGAAGGTGCACGTGCCCGTCGACCTGGGACCGGACCGCAGCGACGCACGGATGCACGCCAAGATCGTAGGATCCTACGCAGTGCCGTAGGGGACCGCACCGCCACTTCCCAGCAATTTAGGGACACTGTTGCTCCTGGGTATCGGCGAGGACCATTCGCAACCGTCTCCATGAAGCTGGGCTACGGTCCCGCACACCGTTAGGCCGTCTTCCGCTCACGCCCCAACATCGTGCAGCCCGCCTCCAGTGGTGTCGCGACAGGCGTGAATGGAGGGACGAATGGAGACGTGTCGTCTTCAGCGATGAGAGTCGCTTCTGCCTTGGTGCCAATGATGGTCGTATGCGTGTTTGGCGCCGTGCAGGTGAGCGCCACAATCAGGACTGCATACGACCGAGGCACACAGAGCCAACACCCGGCATCATGGTGTGGGGAGCGATCTCCTACACTGGCCGTACACCACTGGTGATCGTCGAGGGGACACTGAATAGTGCACGGTACATCCAAACCGTCATCGAACCCATCGTTCGACCATTCCTAGACCGGCAAGGGAACTTGCTGTTCCAACAGGACAATGCACGTCCGCATGTATCCCGTGCCACCCAACGTGCTCTAGAAGGTGTAAGTCAACTACCCTGGCCAGCAAGATCTCCGGATCTGTCCCCCATTGAGCCTGTTTGGGACTGGATGAAGCGTCGTCTCACGCGGTCTGCACGTCCAGCACGAACGCTGGTCCAACTGAGGCGCCAGGTGGAAATGGCATGGCAAGCCGTTCCACAGGACTACATCCAGCATCTCTACGATCGTCTCCATGGGAGAATAGCAGCCTGCATTGCTGCGAAAGGTGGATATACACTGTACTAGTGCCGACATTGTGCATGCTCTGTTGCCTGTGTCTATGTGCCTGTGGTTCTGTCAGTGTGATCATGTGATGTATCTGACCCCAGGAATGTGTCAATTCAGTTTCCCCTTCCTGGGACATTGAATTCACGGTGTTCTTATTTCAATTTCCAGGAGTGTATTTAAAAGAAACTTATTTCACCTTTATTATTCAAGTGCCCTTTGCTAAATGAAACTGATTTTACCTTTTATTATTGAAGTGCTTTTAGTTAGTATAGAAGTTATAAGAAGTTCTTGTTTGCACCTAATCCAATTAGAAAGGTATTGTGTAATGTATTTTTCTGACTTGTGAATAAGAGACACTTGTAGATAATTTTCGGTAAATACTGTGCCCTTTGGGTTAAACGGTTGATCAGTAATAAATTAGTTGTATCTTGCAAGTCCTCTGTACTTGTTATTATTTCACTTGTCACCGGTTTGCACGTAAACTCTCGTTGCAGCCCAGCATACTGTACGTACAGAAACAGTACTGATGCACTGCAACGGCGGCTCTATGTGACGACCACCAACGTCGCGCACTTCCAGATATACATTCTCCATCCCACCTGGTGTCTCTTCTATTTGTACTTCAGCGGGCGGAAATCGTACCAGCAGATCATCTTCTGTCAATACACGTATCTCGCAGCAAGTCGGACGTTAAGTAACATCAGGTGACCGTCTGACGTAGTACACGTCCTCGTTCCTACCCTATCGCAAAACAGGACAATCAACTTTGAGACTTTACTCTTTCCCTTAGCAGACGTGGAATTGTTACACAACCGAATTGAAACGGTACGTTTGCGGACGTGGGTTCCTGTGCAAAATATTCTGTACTCACTACCCTCTACAAATCCTAGATGTTTGTAACGCGAATTTCCGAACACCCTCTATAAGGGTTCCGTTTTTACCGATTGACGTACAGAACCGTAAAAAGGAAATGATTGACGTCAGGTTTTTCATGATATTAATCGCAGGCACCAATGGCTACAGATTCAGGCACCTCGCAAGGACACAGACATCAATCTACTTTCGCAATTGTGCTACCGTTATAACTGATTTACGGTACCTGAAAATAAATCCATTTGCATCTGAGAACTTTCTTTCCTTCTTTCTTTTGCTGGTGCCTTGTTCCGCGGTTTCGCAGGGTCGGCACGGTTAGGAACGGATTTGGCAAAGTTAGTTTTAAGGGGTGGCCAGATTCCCTTCCTGTCGCCACCCCGTACCCCCTGGGATGGAATTGGTGTACCCCAACTGTCTGTGTCTAGTTTAATACATGGAATAGTGTGAACGTGTTCAGATGTCTGCGAGTCGTGTAACTGAGGCGGAACGTGGGGACCCGCCCGGTATTCACCTAGTGGTATGTGGAAAACCGCCTAAAAACCACATCCAGGCTGGCCGACACACCGACCGACGTCGATCCGGGGCCGGCGCGCCTAGCATTAGCGCTCTCGGCTAACCTGGCGGGTCCCATTTGCATCTTAGAACGTCAACATGTAAATCTGGCATCAGGTACAGGAGGGGAATAAGAAATATTCATACTTCTTCCGTCAAATCTTTATCTGCTGACATACTCACTAGCACCACGGAAGCTGTTAGACAACGACTACTGTCCTTGCACGCACTCGTTACCCTTGTACACCATTCTTTCAAACCAGATGTTCCTTTCTCCCACTATTCTCAGCTGGTCCAGTCTCCTTAAATTTTCTTGCCCCAGAGCTCGCTACGTCAGTAACATTTATTTTGTACACCTATAAATTCTTTTTATATCTGCCAATATCATTACTGTTATTAATGTCATTATTACTGTTACTACTATTAACACTACTAGCGGCAGTAGCAGCAGCTAGCGGAAGTATTAAACCTGACTGAGGAAGCGTAATAAATTAATTCGCTGGTACAGGACGTTGTAGAACATTGAGACGAAGGTAAATGTTGGAAGGGGCGGTGAACCATTCAGCATTTGTGTAATTCAGGGTGAGACTGTAGGTTTCTGGTTTCAGTCTCCTGTCGATTTCCTTTTTTTACAGATGAGGCATCTCATACTGGGCACCCCGAATTTGCCCAGAAGTACGTGAATCGAGAGGAAGTTTTCGCTAAGTTATGGCAAGCAATATGGCGAATTTTCTCACATTGCATGTCATTTTTCAAGTCTATAGCTGCTGAATTATTACTTGGCTTTTTAAGTTGATTTATATTTTTTACCTGTGGTGTTATAAAGACCCTTCGAAGACGAATATGTGTGGGAATAAATCAAATAGTAAAAAGGTAATAGCACTGCAAACCACTGTCCTGTCATCAGGAGAAGAGTTCCCGAAAACTCAGCCGTACTAAACCAAATGTAAGGAATACAATCACACAGTTGGTATAACAGTTTGGCGACATTAGCCATAAACGAAAACCATATCCACTTTTCTGACTATTTGGAGTGGCCTAGTGGTTCTAGGTGCTACAGTCTGGAACCACGCGACCGCTACGGTCGCAGGTTCGAATCCTGCCTCGGGCATGGATGTTTGTGATGTCCTTAGGTTAGTTAGGTTTAAGTAGTTCTAAGTTCTAGGGGACTGATGACCACAGCAGTTGAGTCCCATAGTGCTCAGAGCCCTTTGAACCATTTTTATCAATATGATTATCAAAGAAGCCTTCGCAAGTGTCACACTAGAATAAAGCGAAACAGTACTAAGCAAGGTCTACTTTTAGCTGTCTTATGACACCATATATTAGAGCAGCGTAGCTGGTGATGAGTGGCAGAGCATACGTTTGTTTATAAAGAGGTTCAACATAGGTCAATAGAGCTTAACTGTCTATAAGAACAACGGCTGAGAAGTCTCGTAATACTATTAATCAGCAATTGAAGGCTTCTTATTGGATCTGTTTTATTTACACAGCATATCTTACGAAGTAAAACCTAGGATCATTAAATATACTGTCTGGAAGACCTAGTAACTTTTTAACTTGTTTCTCCCACCTTTGCGACTCGTTCAGTTCTCAGTCGGCATAAATTGCCAAAAATCAGAAACCTAGAGTTAAGTAACGTATGCTCGCCGACCTCTGAGATCTTGCAGTACCGTAGTGAAGTTGCAGCGATATCTCCACTGTTGAAGACGAGCGAGGTATGTAGGTGCCAGCGGTGTGAACCAGGGGCACTATTAGCGACATATACGTCTGTTAAGTAGTATAATTTCGTTAACACGCTATGTGTGCTGACTGAATCTGTAGAAATGACACTGTGACAACAGTGTGTATTTACATCTTCTCAGGTGGAAGACGATAGCCACAACAACGATAGGGGAACTGGCGTACCTCTTACGGTGAACTCTTATAGCCTTTTTTTTTTTGGCCTGCTTTTGCAGCGCTCCCTCTGTACCTACGCCTTTGGCGGGGCCCTATCTCACCATACCGTCGGTATTGGTTTGGAGGAGAGCGCTGGAACGGCGAACGGCAGAGAGTTGCGGGCGATCAGCGAGGTCCCGTTGGCGCTGCGAGCCGCCGGCCAGGTCCTGCTGAGTGTGGACGCGGGTTCCTTGAACCTGGTGCCGGCCGGACCGGACCGCGCGCGCTCAATTTGCTGGCGGCGGCCACCGTTACGGCAGGCGCCCTCTTCCTTTTACACTCTCTGCGGGAAAAATCGGTCTCTGCGCGTCTGGCAACCAATGAGGTAAGCAGGCGCCTACGTGGTCTACTGGAGCGCAGATCCCAACACATTGTCCGTAACCAATGCGCAAATCTGGACTGTATTCATTGTTCGTCATGGGATTAAGTGATGAGTTACTAAAAGGTAATAAAAGAATACCATTTGAATGGAACGCACAGTGTCTTGAAAGATATACACTATTGGCCATTCAAATTGCTACACCACGAAGATGATGTGCTACATACGCGAAATTTAACCGACAGGAAGAAGATGCTCTGATATTCAAATGATTAGCTTTTCAGAGCATTCACACAAGGTTGGCGCCGGTGGCGACACCTACAACGTGCTGACATGAGCAAAGTTTCCAACCGATTTCTCATACACAAACAGCAGCTGACCGGCGTTGCCTGGTGAAACGTTGTGATGCCTCGTGTAAGAAGGAGTAATGCGTACCATCACGTTTCCGACTTTGATAAAGGTCCGATTGTAACCTATCGCGATTGCGGTTTATCGTATCGCGACATTGCTGCTCGCGTTGGTCGAGATCCAATGACTGTTAGCAGCATATGGAATCCGTGGGTTCAAGAGAGTAACACGGAACGCCGTGCTGGATCCCAACGGCCTCGTATCACTAGCAGTCGAGATGACAGGCATCTTATCCGCACGCCCTTAACGGATCGTGAAGCCACGTCTCGATCCCTGATTCAACAGATGGGGACGTTTGCAAGACAACAACCATCTGCACGAACAGTTCGACGACGTTTGCAGCAGCATGGACTATCAGCTCGGAGACCATGGCTGCGGTTAACCTTGGCGCTGCATCACAGACAGGAGCGCCTGCGATGGTGTACTCAACGACGAACCTGGGTGCACGAATGGCAAAACGTCATTTTTTCGGATGAATCCAGGTTCTGTTTACAGCATGATGATGGTCGCATCCGTATTTGGCGACATCGCGGTGAACGCACATTGGAAGCGTGTATTCGTCATCGCCATACTGGCATATCACCCGGCGTGATGGTATGGGATGCCACTGGTTACACGTCTCGGTCACCTCCTGTTCGCATTGAAGGCACTTTGAACAGTGGACGTTACATTTTAGATGTGTTACGACCCGTGGTTCTACCCCTCATTCGATCCCTGCGAAACCCTGCATTTCAGCAGGATAATGCACGACCGCATGTGCAGGTCCTGTACGGGCCTTTCTGGATACAGAAAGTGTTCGACTGCTGTCCTGGCCAGCACATTCTCCAGATCTCTCACCAATTGAAAACGTCTGGTCAATGGTGGGCGAGCAACTGGCTCATCACAATACGCCAGTCACTACTCTTGATGAACTGTGGTATCGTGCGGAAGCTGCATGGGCAGCTGTACCTGTACACGCCATCCAAGCATTGTTTGGCTCAATGCCCATGCGTATCAAGGCCGTTATTACGGCCAGAGGTGGTTGTTCTGGGTACTGATTTCTCAGGATCTATGGACCCAAATTGAGTGAAAATATAATCACATGTCAGTTCTAGTATAATATATTTGTTCAATGAATACCCTTTTATCATCTGCATTTCTTCTTGGTGTAGCAATTTTAATGGCCAGTAGTGTAAATCTAAGATGAACAAAAGTAAAACAAGGGTAATGAAATGTAGCCGAATTAAAGGAATTTTCCGGTCTCTGATCCGTATTTTATGCTCATGCTCTTCTTTTTTTGTAAAAACTATTTTTTAGTATGAATCTCTTACCAAACAAAAATACATATTCTGAAACACTGCTCTGATATCCAAAACTAAAGAATCAAATCGCTATTTTCCCATGTTACGTCTAATTCACAGTATAATCATAAAAGTCTCAATATATGTCCGTACAGTCGTGTTCTGCATGGAAGGTGGCATTCCGGTCAATGGACAACCACCTCAACGACGATGGCAGGGCACCTGTCAAACCGGTTAGTGTTTGCCGAGTAGTCCGACATCCACAAAAAATGGCTCTGAGCACTATGGGACAACATCTGAGGTCATTAGTCCCCTAGAACGTAGAACTACTTAAACCTAACTAACCTAAGGACATCACACATATCTATGCCCGAGGCAGGATTCGAACCTGCTACCGTAGCGGTCCCGGAGTTCCAGACTGAAGTGCCTAGATCCGCGCGGTCACACTGGCCCAAATCCACAATCGCTGCGTATAGTCACAAATGGCGCAGTATGGCACAAGGAAGTCGCTTACCACACACACTGCGGTGAAGGGCAATAAGAAGAATGGAAGCAGAACTGCCGCAAACTGATGTGGCCCGAAGGGCTGATGTGAATCGTTCTGTTGTTTCTCGGATATTGCGACAATTTATAGAAATCGAAACAGCATCCCGAAGACCAGGACAGGGCCGACCACGTGTGCTATCAAAAAGAGAGGAGCGTTATTTGGCCGTAAGGGCACGACAGCTTCTGGAAGGAACGTGAAACAGATTTCGGAGTCCAAACATTGTGAAAGGAAACCAATATCGAGGAGGATCCATAATGCTGAGGGCAGGGATTATGTTGACCACTCTAACACTTCTTCATGAATTTTACGGATGAATCGGCAAGGTTTAACTGCTCCCAGGTATCGCGACGATGTATCAGTCCACCCACCCCAGCGCCGCCCACACTGAACCCAGGGTTATTGTGCCGTTCGACCCCCAATGGACCTTCCCCCCCTTCCCCCTTGCTCTTTTTTTTTAATGTCACCAAAGGTTGTTTTTACTTTCCTGTATGCTTAGTAAGTCCTACCGACAATCATTTCTTTTTCGATTTCTTCACATTTTTCATGCAGCCATTTCGTCTTAGCTTCCCTGCACTTCCTATTTATTTCATTCCTCAGCGACTTGTATTATTGTATTCCTGAGTCTCCCGGAACACTTTTGTACTTCCTACTTTCAGGGATCAATTGAAGTATTTCTTGTTACCCATGGTTTAACGCCCTGAGAACAGAATATCCCCGTAATTCATGCGACGATGAAGGAATTAGATCAGGTTGGTTCAAATGGTTCAAATGGCTCTGAGCACTATGGGACTCAACTTCTGAGGTCATTAGTCCCCTAGAACTTAGAACTAGTTAAACCTAACTAATCTAAGGACATCACGCACATCCATGCCCGAGGCAGGATTCGAACCTGCGACCGTAGCGGTCTCGTGGCTCCAGACTGCAGCGCCTAGAACCGCATGGCCACTTCGGCCGGCAATTAGATCAGGAAATGAGACACTAAAAGTTGTAGTTAAGTTTTACAATTTGGGCAACAAAACAAAGGGTGAGAAACGAAGTAGAGAGGATATTGATGAAGATTGGCAACACCAAATAAATATATATTTAGACACTAATATATTCCTTTACGTCCTAGGAAATGGTTTCTGAAGATATTTTTCCGGAGTGCAGTCTTTTACATAGGTGTATCATAGGCGATAAAATGTTCAAACAAGAAGAGCCTAAGAGCTTTTGCTCTATGATGCTGCAGGAGAATGCTGAAGATTAGATGGGTAGATCGAATAACTACTTAGTAGGTGCTGCATCGAACTGGGAGAAGAAAAGAAATTTGTAACATACTTGACGAAAAGAAAGGATCGATTGATAGGACACATCTTGAGGCATCAAGGAATGGACGAAGAGATGTAAGTGTTAGGAAGTCTTCTCTGGAAGTATTTGTATCGAGTGTAGCCATGTACGGGAGTGAAACATGGGCAATGAACAGAATAGGGGCGTTTGAAATGTGGTGCTACAGAAGAAGGCTAAAGATTAGATAGGTAGATCACGTGACTAATGAAGAGGTACTGAATAGAACTGGGGAGAAAAGAAATTTGTGGCACAGCCTGACTAGAAGAAGGGGTAGGGTTGATAGGACACATTCTGAGACATCAAGGGATCACCAGTTTATTATCTGAGGAAAATGCGAAAAGGGGGGGGGGAGGGGGAGAGATATTAGAGAGACACCAAGATGTGAATACAGTAGGCGCACTCAAAAAGATTAAAGTTGTAGTAGTTTTTCGGAGCTCAAGGGGCTTGCACGGAAGAGAGTAGCATAGGGAGCTGCATCAAACGAGTCTTCCGACTGGAGGCCACAACAACAACGAGTGTATTTACAAAAATAATCATATATTGTCATTAATAGCAACTCCCTGCAAAAGCAACTATTCTGGAAGGTTCTGGCAATGCCTTATATTTGTAATGTTTGCATATTCTGCAATAGACTATATTTGTATTAATAGCTGCACTCTTCGTGCAGATGTCCTGATCTGCCGGCCGAAATGGCCGAGCGGTTCTAGGCGCTACAGTCTGGAACCACGCGACCGCTACGGTCGCAGGTTCGAATCCTGTCTCGGACATGGATGTGTGTGATGTCCTTAGGTTAGCTAGGTTTAAGTAGTTCTTAGTTCTAGCGGACTGATGACCTCAGAAGTTAAATCCCATAGTGCTCAGAGCCATTTGAACCATTTTTTGTCCTGATCTGGCTGTACGTTGGTGTTGAACTTCGATGACGGCTCCTGTCTTCGGATTTGGACTTGACTGTGGTTTAAATGTGACGATATTGATAGCATCAGAGCGGATTAAATTACATCGAAATGGAGGTCATTTAAGGCACAGCATCGCGATATAAAGATTTTCGCATGATTTTGTTGAAAGACGATACAGAAGGAAAAAGAAAGCGTGAAGTAATCAGCTATCGTTCTTAACTCTCACACAAAGAACTTTTAAACGAGCAGCAATTATTTTATTTAATACTATTCCGTGTGACCCACTTCGCATCGCCGTCATCAGATCTGTGTACTAGAAGAACACATGTAAGATGGAAGTAGTACAATGTAGGATACCGGATAGGAAATGATACTGTAAGAAAATACATAGCAATAACTATAAGGCACAAAACTACAGCTACAACATATGTTAAAGCTAATAATGCCGTCCACAGATAAGAGTCAACTGAATATCGTAAAATATAACTGAAACAACAGATTAGTCTGAAACTCTTCGTAGGGACATTCTTAAAATTAATGCGATCTAGACAATAAATATCTGGTAAAATGCTGAAAGATCTTTCCTCACATTCAACCTGGTTGTTTACCACCACCGGAAGCCAAAATCATAATGGCCGTATCGGTATATGGAGGCAATACGATCCTACTCTCGCATCTCAAATGCTGCACCGCCTCGATCGGTAATATCGGTCGCAGTCAGAAGGGTCACGCCCATAGGAGCAATTCACATATGAAATTTTATGTCGTGATGTCCTGAATCCGACCGTCTGCTACCGCCAAAACCGTGCCGTAACGACGCGGAGGACGTAATCTTACGGGCCGAGGCAATTTCCTGCGGGGAGCCTCAGCGTCCGGCCGAAATAAGGAGAATAGAGCCACAGCACAGACGCCGCGCCTGTGTCGGCCGCACAATGGCCGCCCTATTCCATCCTGGACGCACGGCCGAACAGCGGGAGTCACTGCAGTGCGACCACACACATTACGTCTGCCCTTGTTTTCTCACTTCAGGACGCCTCCCCGCAGCGGTTACAGCGGTTTCACACTTGCAAGTGACGGCTCTTACAATAGTGAGAAGGGACGTTACCAGCGGGCTTCAGAAAGACTCCCCTGTAATATACATAACAGTTTACGGTAGCACGCTTCGATAACGCCGTTTCGTTGTCCGCCAACTGTAGCCTACTCCGTAATACGCGCGACTTATTTGCTATCAGGGTGTCTCGTAGGACAGACTTCATACACTATCTGGTCAAAAGTGGCCAGAAAAACCCCATGTAATACGGAATTGACCACCAAATGTCACGGGAGGTGGACCTGCCAGCATATACGGAGGTGAGGAGTACTGTGTTGTCAGAAGAGAAGCGGTAAGAGCAGATTGGATCGGAGAGCTCATTGACTTCGAATGTGAATTAGTCGTTGCATGTCACCTGAGTAACAAACCCACCAGAGACATTTCAACCTGAAGGAGCAACCACAGATAATCTAAGACCACGCAGGCCTCATGTGGTGACGGGCTGCCGGCCGGGGTTGCCGAGCGGTTCTAGGCGCTACAGTCTGGAACCGCGCGACCGCTACGGTCGCAGGTTCGAATCCTTCCTCGGGCATGGATGTGTGTGATGTCCTTAGGTTAGTTAGGTTTAAGTAGTTCTAAGTTCTAGGGGACTGATGACCTCAGAAGTTAAATCCCATAGTGCTCAGAGCCATTTGAACCATTTTTTGTCCTGATCTGGCTGTACGTTGGTGTTGAACTTCGATGACGGCTCCTGTCTTCGGATTTGGACTTGACTGTGGTTTAAATGTGACGATATTGATAGCATCAGAGCGGATTAAATTACATCGAAATGGAGGTCATTTAAGGCACAGCATCGCGATATAAAGATTTTCGCATGATTTTGTTGAAAGACGATACAGAAGGAAAAAGAAAGCGTGAAGTAATCAGCTATCGTTCTTAACTCTCACACAAAGAACTTTTAAACGAGCAGCAATTATTTTATTTAATACTATTCCGTGTGACCCACTTCGCATCGCCGTCATCAGATCTGTGTACTAGAAGAACACATGTAAGATGGAAGTAGTACAATGTAGGATACCGGATAGGAAATGATACTGTAAGAAAATACATAGCAATAACTATAAGGCACAAAACTACAGCTACAACATATGTTAAAGCTAATAATGCCGTCCACAGATAAGAGTCAACTGAATATCGTAAAATATAACTGAAACAACAGATTAGTCTGAAACTCTTCGTAGGGACATTCTTAAAATTAATGCGATCTAGACAATAAATATCTGGTAAAATGCTGAAAGATCTTTCCTCACATTCAACCTGGTTGTTTACCACCACCGGAAGCCAAAATCATAATGGCCGTATCGGTATATGGAGGCAATACGATCCTACTCTCGCATCTCAAATGCTGCACCGCCTCGATCGGTAATATCGGTCGCAGTCAGAAGGGTCACGCCCATAGGAGCAATTCACATATGAAATTTTATGTCGTGATGTCCTGAATCCGACCGTCTGCTACCGCCAAAACCGTGCCGTAACGACGCGGAGGACGTAATCTTACGGGCCGAGGCAATTTCCTGCGGGGAGCCTCAGCGTCCGGCCGAAATAAGGAGAATAGAGCCACAGCACAGACGCCGCGCCTGTGTCGGCCGCACAATGGCCGCCCTATTCCATCCTGGACGCACGGCCGAACAGCGGGAGTCACTGCAGTGCGACCACACACATTACGTCTGCCCTTGTTTTCTCACTTCAGGACGCCTCCCCGCAGCGGTTACAGCGGTTTCACACTTGCAAGTGACGGCTCTTACAATAGTGAGAAGGGACGTTACCAGCGGGCTTCAGAAAGACTCCCCTGTAATATACATAACAGTTTACGGTAGCACGCTTCGATAACACCGTTTCGTTGTCCGCCAACTGTAGCCTACTCCGTAATACGCGCGACTTATTTGCTATCAGGGTGTCTCGTAGGACAGACTTCATACACTATCTGGTCAAAAGTGGCCAGAAAAACCCCATGTAATACGGAATTGACCACCAAATGTCACGGGAGGTGGACCTGCCAGCATATACGGAGGTGAGGAGTACTGTGTTGTCAGAAGAGAAGCGGTAAGAGCAGATTGGATCGGAGAGCTCATTGACTTCGAATGTGAATTAGTCGTTGCATGTCACCTGAGTAACAAACCCACCAGAGACATTTCAACCTGAAGGAGCAACCACAGATAATCTAAGACCACGCAGGCCTCATGTGGTGACGGGCTGCCGGCCGGGGTTGCCGAGCGGTTCTAGGCGCTACAGTCTGGAACCGCGCGACCGCTACGGTCGCAGGTTCGAATCCTTCCTCGGGCATGGATGTGTGTGATGTCCTTAGGTTAGTTAGGTTTAAGTAGTTCTAAGTTCTACGGGACTGATGACCTCAGAAGTTAAGTCCCATAGTGCCATTTAAACCATCTTCATCTCTTCATAACTACTGCAATCTAAACCCATTTGAATTTTTTACTGTACTCAAACCTATGACACTCCTCTCCCCCCCCCCCCCCCCAGACTCCCCACTATCCCTTCTTTTATTCAAGTGGACCAGTTTCTTTTTACTCAAATTTGATTCAGTACGTGCTCATCTCATTTGTTATTTGAATCTACCCATCCAATTTTCAGCATCAACACATTTCACAAGCGACTATTCTCTTCTTCTCTCAACTGTTTGTCCACGTTTCACTTCCGTATAAGGCTGTACTCCAGACAAGTCTCTAACATTTACATATATATTCGACGTTAGCAAATTTCCCACTTTCAGAAATACTTCTTTGAGTTGCCAGTCTGCATATCATATACTCTCTAATTCCGTCGTCGTCACTTATTTTCTTGCCCAAAACAGCAATTTTCATCTCCTGCTCGTAGTATATCGTTTCATAGTTTTAGTCCATCAGCACCACCTTATTTAATTTACATTATTATAATTCCGATCTTCGATCACGATATTTATTTATAATCAGGTTACTAATTTTGATCAGTATTGACCATCTTCAGCCATAGAAAAATACAAGCACGTAGAGTTAGCGTAACTTACAACCGCATCATTTAATTAGACTACATTCCACTAAAGTCGTTTTACTTTTACTAAAATCCAAGGTACTACACATTCCATTCAGCTGCTCTTCCAAGTCCTTTGCTGTCTGACAGAATTACAGTGTTATCAGCAAATCTCGAAACTTTTATTTCGTCTCCCCGAGTTTTATTCATTCAGCTGCTCTTCCAAGTCCTTTGCTGTCTGACAGAATTACAGTGTTATCAGCAAATCTCGAAACTTTTATTTCGTCTCCCCGAGTTTTATTCCTTCACTGCTTGCCCAATGTATAGTTTGAACAACTTGGGGGATATCATACAACACTATTACACACCCTTCGGAAGTATTGTTTACCTTTCATTTCGTTTCACTCTAATGATAGCAGTCTAGCTTATGTACATGTTGTATGTAAAATTTATGCTCCCTGTTAGTTTCTAAATTTCTGCAAATATACCAGTGCTACAAACGTTGGTTTGCCTTTCTTCAGTCTATCTTCTAAGATATGTTGTAAGCTCAATATTGCAACGCGAGCTCCTACATTACCCCCGAAACCCAAACTGACCTCCGATGTCGTCTTCAACCATTTTTTCCATTCTTCTATAAATAATTTGTGTTAGTATATCGCATCAGTGATTTACTAAATTTATGTTTCGATAACATTCATAAGTACCAGCACCTGTCTTCTTTCGAATTATAATTATTACATTCGTCTTGAGGTCTGATAATATTTCCCCTGTGTCAAATATCTCGCACTCCAGATGGCTCCTCCAAGAATCTCAATAATTATGAGGTAATGTAGTCAAATCCAGGGGCCAAAGATGCTGTACGTAACTGGTCATACTCGAATACGAATCAGAGGCTCCTGCGACTGCAGCCCGCCGCTCTAGAAAGCCTTCCTTTCTGGGACCCCACCGGGAAGCAGGAGAGATCGCGGCGGATGACGTCACGGCGTGGGAGGCGCCGTGACGCGGACTGCCCGGCGGAACGAGGTCCCCGCCCTCTGCCTCCGACGTGACGTCACGAGCAGGCCTGCACATGAATGGCCCGTTCTGCTGTGGGCCAGCAGCAGATAAGCGGCGTGGCGCGGACCAGCGGATCAAGTCTTCGAGGTACTGCGGGTGCCTGTGTCTGACATTACGGGTCCACGCTAGAGGTCATAAATGAGCTCCGTACATTCGCTCTACACCTGCCAACAAGTTGTGCAACGTCTTCCGCCCCCGGTAGCTGAGTGATTCGGTCAGAGAGCCGGTTGGCCTCTGTAATAAAAAAACTGAGTGGATGGATCAACAAACGAACTTGAACAGATGTCATTGTGACGTCCGCAACGACCAAACACAACGATCAACAACGAAGAAATTGAAAAAAAGGAAAAAAAAATCAGAAAACCTGATTGTTGCCACAAACTAGTCTGTAGCTCAGCCCGATGTTTAGGTTAGGTTGGAATGTGGCATTCTGGTTGTGAGTTGCCGAAGGTAACGAATGTGAAAACAAGAAGAATTACCTGCAGTGTTTTGTGTGCGAAGATATGTCAGCACATTACAGCTCCACACGAGTAGTACTCCGGACGTCACACACTCGATCTGTCCACATTACTGTTTCGCCAGGCGTGTCATAGCTGATTTACAGAAATCGTATTCCAGTAATTTAGTACTTTTCTGTATTATTATGTCGTTCTTGTCCTGAATTACCTATAATTCACGTTTGTGATCTTATTATGAATTCGTTTTGTTTCTAGTATTGAACTGACAATTGTGGCGCTTATGGTTTATGCATCTTTAGGTGTCCATCCTAGCAAATAATCAACGTAGCGAATGTAAACACACCAGACACACGAAAGACGCCGGATGACAGGTGTAGACAGAATCTTTCTTCGTTCATATCTGCCATGTTATTAGCAGAGAGCATCCGTGAAATCATTAACTCTTGACTAGAAATTTTATATCAGCCCACACCTCACAATTTTTATTTATTGACTAGAACGGTTTTGAATTTTCTGTTATCTATACTGATAATGGCTGCAAGGTAAAAACCAGTGAATAAAAAACCAGTAAATAAAAACTGTGTGAACACGGACTGATATAAACTTTACAATTATAAAGACATTTCCTGTGTATATACTTACAGTTCGCCACTCAAAAATACGGGTATAATGTGTTTAGCAATGTGTAAATGATTAGACTTGCCTCCTTTCGCAGAAAACACATATTTCAACACAATCCTTTAAGGCAGCGGCGCATATTTCCCGGGACATGGGAATGACGTCAGCCATGACCATATAGGACGCGTGACCTCTGGCCAGGAATGGAAGGCAGCAGTGTCGACGCATCTGGGTCAGTAATTAAGATAGCGAGCCTTCTGGAGTCGCGGAGGGGGACTGTCAGTTCCTCTCTGTCATCCTTATTCAGTGCACTGAATTACTGCTACTGACGCTGGACAGCGCAATACAAGCCGTTTTCAGCACTATTCACACACAATCGTATATTCCTCTTACCCCTTCTACATGTAAGAAGCGGAGTATGTGATTCGTTTCCCTTTCTCTCAATCACATGCCATGGTTTGCACACAATACGTCACACGTATCTCGCTGAGCGCTTGATTAATGGATAGAAAAACATGTTAGTAGTTGTATGGGGTCTATGAAGATGACTTTTTTTGTTAGAACGAGTCCGGATTAACACGTTTACGATAAAAATATGAAATTTCAGCCATCTAATTAAATAAGTAACTATAGCAGTAAAGGCCTCAACGAAACATCGTAACAGCCGTCTAGTCTCAGAAATGGATCATCGTCCCTTCTAGATATTCGTGATTAAAATCTTCTTCCCTGTGCTTATTAATATTTTTACATACTCAGGACGTGATAATTGTCTTTCAGTGCTAAAAGCGTTTGAACTATTCGCCATAGGCTGTCAAATTTTTTTTACAAGACGATCTTGAAAACACCATGCGCTACATTATAGTACTGGCCCACTTAGGTCTATGGTCATTTACATATACCTGTAATAAGGATACGAGTAAAGTAAGAAGATAAAGCACTCCTTTGATACTGTTACGTTTTAATTTGTGTTACACTAATTACAGTTGCGTCAGTGATAAGCCCGTCACAGTTGAAAGCTATTTAGTGCTCCCCGCTGCTCCCATGTACCGATAAATACTTTTTAAATGAGGGAACATATCACAGACGGAAATGCAAGTAGTATAACACCAGTCAGAAAAAGTGTTTTACTTTTCTAATTTGTTTCTACAGGTATTAAGGGGAGGTTAACTATCTTTGGCCCGAAAAAGCAATGTCTTTGAGATTTTTTTTCTCTGGATGTGTTATAGATATCAATGTCAAATTTGGTCAAAATGTTTATTGATATTTCCTCTGCAAACTGGAATTTTTTCGACCGGAAATATCGAAGAGCAAAAGCGGAAGTGCCGTCGGAACGAAACAAAATTTCGATGTAGACCTCCACGCGCTGTATGTCACGGGTCAGCTGGCTTGTCTGAAATCAAAATTGAGTTGACTTTAGCGAAGTATATAAGATTCCTTAGGAGTTCTACCGCTTGAATCCGGCGGTCGTCCGAATGCTTGGCGAACTGCGTCGATTAGAGTCCCAGGGTGACTTCCATCGTTGTCATGGTCTTCAGAATTGCTGAATACCCTTCGTTGAAGCTGCTCACTGTCAGGAAAGTCGCAATCTCCACAGTCTTCGCAACAGAATGCAAATGCTTGGGGGCTAACTTCAAAACACACGCGTTCAAACTTTCATTTGAATTTTGTGTTTCCTCCCAAGCACCGGTACAATAACTCGTCCTCCGAAAGAAAAACACTGATGCGTGAGAAAGGCCGATTTCAGGCAGGTGCATTATTTTGTTCAACCGCGAATAACAAACATGTCCGTTCCGTATTCGGAAAAACCGTTTCAGGGATGGATTCTAAACACTTTTATGGATCCAAAACTCAATTTTAAAAAAAATCGATTTTTTGAACCAAAAGATAGTACACCTCCCCTTAAAGGCATTTCAAAATGGCCATAAACCGAAACTGGCCAGTAATGTAGCGTAATATATGATGCCGTCAAGGCCATCTCGTATTAGGAATTTGACAGCATACGGTGGATATTTAAAACGGTTTTAACCTTCCAAACGTACGCCGATGCTGTGAACCGACAAATGAAGAAACTATTTTTATTTCTATGAAAATACAATTTCCCGAAGTCTGGGAAAGGTAACGGTGCACATCCTTCTACGGTTAAAAAATTTCGACTGTATGGCAACTTTGAAACATTGATCTCATGTCTGGTGTCTGTTGCTGATCTGCGACTGAATGTAAGTCCTTATAGTCAGTCGCAATAGCCAGGAGACTGCAGTAGCTGTACCCTCTATAGAATGCAAACCAGAGTTCTACAAATTGTCCTTCCAGCCTGCCTGCCCCTATCTCCACCGCAACCATTAAAGCAGTTTTACCTGCCGCACCGGAGTACACGTGTACTGAAGGAAACTGGTTAAAGCAGGCCAGCTTGGATTTCCGAAAGCCTGATAAGCTTCAAGGGACCCGTTCAGTCTGCTGCGCCTGACAACAGATTGCGCTATCAGTCCATCGTCACTAGCCAGACACATGTTTGCGTAGGTACTTTCAACTGCAGCTCATTTACTATAACGGTGAGAACAGCAAAGAGAACAAACCAAACTTAAAAGAGATTGAGGAGAAATTACGAATTGAGGAATATACACCAGTCACGAAACACAGCGAAAGTCCAGCAGGGGAAAAGTTTTTCTGTGTTTATCAGGTAGCTTCAAAGAAATCGGTAAGTGCCTTGCAATGCAAATTGTGAAAAAATTCGTAAAACACTCATTTGGGAACCTCGAGTATGTTACAACTTGTGTATAAATTTGACCAGCAGTTTCCTTTCTCCATAAATATTTTAAAAAAGACAAAGGCTTAGTGACTGACTAGTGTGTCTAAATTCGGGCTAAGGACCTGAGACCATTTAGCAGTATATAGGCCTTTTATATTTAGGGCAAACATTGACTGAAACAGGAAAAAATAAGGCTAATGGATATTAAAAACCACATTCTTGTGGTATGGAACGTAGTGCGAAGAAACCTTAGAAAGAAAGAAAAGGTTCTTCATCCAGACATGCGCTTTTCAGACTAACATCACATGAAAAACGAACTTCGTGTTTGCTAAAATGGATTTGCGGCATTTAGAATGAACTATTTTGGCAACTTAGAATGAATTCAGCGAACCCGCAGTACACATCCTGGAAAAATTAATAAATTAATTAAAATTAGTATCACAGGGTTCATATTTGGCTGAAACACTTAAAGATTATAGAAACTAGACTTCCAAAACCGTACTTTAGCTGGCATTGCAGTATAATAGACATCTTCAGGTTCTTAGGTGCCTTTAGAGATGGTTCTGCTTACTACAGAAGACGTACTAGAGGTGACTTGAATTGAGAATAGCCAGCAATAGTCGAAAGAAGGCGAAGGTGCAGAGAAAATGGTTTATATCGAAATAAATAAAGAAGCGGGTAATATGCCGAAATGGTAAAAAGAGACAAATAAAATCCATTTTCTAGCTTACAATGACCCTAGATGAAAATATATTTCATTGAGTCTCGAATTGCGATACTCGGACGAAAATGGGCTTTTCATCAACTTCCGAACCCTACTGCTGCGTAGCCCAGCGAGAACACGGACAGGCAGGCAGGGAAGCAAGGTTCCTTAAGCCTGCGTGGTTTGAGCATAGCTTGGCTTGAATGCGAGTAAAGCAGCTTGCCCGTTCTGCTGATAGCGTGCGGCACCTTTCCTGCTTAGTTAACAGGCGAGCATGGACAGGTTAAAAGCGGAATGTGTACCCCTCACATGCCATCTGTGGACTGTCGCAGGGCTCGACCGTATTACATGCTCCGTGCCATCAGCAGCATTGGAAATTTGTGGTAAGGTCTTATGGGACCAAACTGCTGAGGTCATCGGTCCCTAAGCCTACACACTACTTAATCTAATTTAAATTAACTTACGCTGTAGATAACACACACACACACACCCACGCCCGAGGGAGGACTAGAACCTCCGACGTGGGGAGCCGCATGGTCCGTGATAAGACGCCTCAGACCGCATGGCCATCTGCAGCACGTCCTCATCGACTGGTGTAAAGGGCTCCCAGACCAGTCTGCGACAGCTGGAAGTCGCACAACGCCTTGACGCGGATCTGAGAGACGGCCCACTGGGCAGCAATGTCTCGTGAATTCAGAACTAGCTATCAGCCACCGGATAGCAGCCATAACTCATAAGTCAGGAGCTCCATATGAGCACTGCTACTCAACACCCGTCACAGAAGACAGAAACCTGCTTGGACGCTGGACCTCCTCTATTGAACGCTAGAGGCATGGACAAGTCTCGCCAATGCTAATGTGGTGTTGTGCATGTTGCTACATGCTGGGAGTGGTGTGCAAATAAGAAGCAGGATGCGCGATGCGTTCTTCGCAGAGAGGTGGAGATACTTCGCGACGTCGCGAGTGTTTGTTCTATGCTCCACGCTCCAGACATAGCCTACCATGGTAACTGGGAACAATGAAGTAAGAGCCACGTTGTGCCACTGGTTCTGCTTCTGGCTCTCCCTATAAAAATGAGTGCTCACAGAACTATCGGTGTCACTTTTTATCACTTTTTGTTAATAGGACATTCATGATGAACAATGCAGTGTGTAAGTACCTTCGTCGTACATAAACTAACATAACAATTAACGCTGGCCGGCCAGTGTAGCCGAGCGGTTCTAGGCGCTTCAACCTGGAACCGCGCGACCGCTACAGTCGCAGGTTCGAATCCTGCCTCGGACATTAATGTGTGTGATGTCCTTAGGTTGTAAGTAGGCTGTTTAGGTTTTTTTTATTGGTAACGCCACCTCTGTATAAAAATCACTGGCTGTGCTGTGTGCAGTCTGTGTCTAGTTGTATAAAAATCACTGGCTGTGCTGTGTGCAGTCTGTGGCTAGTTTCCATTGTTGTCTGCCATTGTAGTGTTGGGCAGCGGCAGCTGGATGTTAACAGCGCGTAGCGTTGCGCAGTTGAAGGTGAGCCGCCAGCAGTGGTGGATGTGGGGAGAGAGATGGCGGAGTTTTGAAATTTGTCATGAACTGCTATATATATTATGACCATTAAGGTAAATACATTGTTTGATCTCTATTAATATCTTTCATTTGCTAACTATCCCTATCAGTAGTTAGTGCCTTCCGTAGTTTGAATATTTTATTTAGCTGGCAGTAGTGGCGCTCGCTGTATTGCAGTAGTTCGAGTAACGAAGATTTTTGTGGGGTAAGTGATTTGTGAAACGTATAGGTTAATATTAGACAGGGCCATTCTTTTGTAGGGATTATTGAAAGTCAGATTGCGTTGCGCTAAAAAATATTGTGTGTCAGTTAAAGCACAGTCGTGTATAATTCTTCAAAAAGGGGACGTTTCAAGGTTAGTTAGGTTTAAGTAGTTCTAAGTTCTAGGGGACTGATGACATCAGATGATAAGTCCCATAGTGCTCACAGGCATTTCAACCAACCAATTAACGCTGAATACCCTAAGCGCATCCTGAAGCGCACCCTACAGACAGACGGGGCAGTTACTGGCTAGAGTTTCAAGTGGTATACTGCCATTCTACTGCATATCACCTACCATCCGCATTCCTACGCGCAATTAACTTTAACGGCAAAGTTTATTTATTTTTGCGTATCAAAAGTGAACAGTGATACAAATACAAAATTGAATTACGTAATGGTTCTTAGTGACAAAATACATAAAATTTATCAAATAGTGTCTGACAAGAAATTTGCAAAATCACGGGCATTAGGTGTCGCTGCCATCAGAACCTTCACTGTGCATCTCAAAGGGCACTTGCTGCAACTCACGAAGTGGCCTGTGGGTTGATGCTCGCCACATTCGCAGATCATATATGAACTAAGGAAGCCCCACTGTAATGTACTTATTCCGTATGTACCAACACCAATCTGAAGCCTGTTTAACGATCTCCAGGTGGATCAGTGTTCCTCATGTCCTTGGAAAGGGCAGTGAGGGGTGAAATGTTCGATTGGTAGTATACAAACAGCAATGTGAGTTTAGATTGCAGTAGTTATGAAGAGATGAAGATGGTTCAAATGGCTCTGAGCACTATGGGACTTAACATCTGAGGTCATCAGTCCCCTAACTTAGAACTACTTAAACCTAACTAACCTAAGGACGTCACACACATCCATGCCCGAGGCAGGATTCGAACCTGCGACCGTAGCAGTCCGCGGTTCCGGACTGAAGCGCCTAGAACCGCTCGGTCACAGCGGCCGGCTGAGAGTTTCTCGTCATCCATAATCTTACCATTGTAGTGTCAGGATGTTCGGTTATATCACCGGTTGTACGGAGAATACTACACCTAGGCCTCGATTGGTGGGCAAATTGATAACCATACAACGGGCGTGCTTGTGAGGCAAATGTTTTGGATCTAGTAATATCTGGTGGAGTCATTCCCACCAAACTGTAAACTTTATTACGTAGTGTCGGTCTCAAGCAGCCGGCGGTAACTCGACATGTTTCATTCAGGGAAGCGTCAACTTGTTTAGCTTGACTGGATCTGCACCACACAGGGCAAGCATACTCTGTGCCACAGCAGCACATAGTAGTTCTCAGGAACTGTGGTTGTGTATCCCAACTGACTCCACTCACTTTGCGAAGAATTTTATTCCTAGTAATGTATCGCTTTATCGCTTTTGCAACAATGTATCTTTTAGCGAAGTGAGATGTTTACATAGCATCAAATGAGGGCCATAAGAGATCTACTATCATCTCCCAACCGTCAACGATAGAGTAACGTTGTGTCACATCATGCGAATTTGTTTCCTAGCGAACAGCAACCCACAGGCGTCCTGTACTTTCAGCAATACAAGGCACAATCCCTCACTGCCGAAGCGGGTCGGAGGGGTTCGAGGAATAGTTCATAGATATGAACTCGAGGGACACACAACCTGTCGAGCACATCTGGGTCGCCGAGGAGGGAAGAGTGCGCCCAGGTTCCAATTCCGACCACGAACAGTAGCGATGGTTGAGCGGCCGTGTATCAAGATGGCTCCCCGATGCTTTCGATACTTCTCGAAGTTCTACATCAAAACTCGTCGCTGCCGTCGTGAGGGGGAGTATGGCTGCTACACGCCTGTACGTAGTTTCCTCTATTACATTACCGTTTTCCATCAAATAGAAACCTCCATTATTCGACAGTTTTGTCCCGCATTCATAGGAAATGTCAAGGATATTTCTGACGCTTGAACACTGAACAAAATATTCTTGTTTCATTCCAGGGGTTTAGTTTCGTGAGGTTGCAACACTGACGGTGGAGGGAAATCCCCCGCTGCGCCGCCGACAGCCGATCAGGAAACAGAGTGGCGTCTGGTGTTGCGCAAAGCTGAGAGCCAGCCGCCCGAAGAGCCTTTTAACGAGCCACTGCAGGCAGCGCCACGTGAGCGCCAGCTACTGTAGCCGCCTCCCACGGACACGCACCGCTGCGGACGTGCCCCGCGCTCACTACCGCCGCGGTTTGTCACGCGTGCCACTTGATACACTGCGTACAATACCGTGCAACGTCAACAAGGCATTTGGTTACGGTTCCACTTGCGACTCGTCACCTATCGACCATCGCGAGGACTGTGATTCTGTAGAAGATTCGCACGTCTCACATCTTATGACCAATCACGGAGCGTAGAAGAAATTCACGATTCTCGATCAGCAATGATAAATCTTGTGGCACTTGGAACGACCTTGGAAATTTCATGAGAGCGATCCTGTTTCCCCTGACAGCCGACAGACGAGCCAAGCACAGTGTTTGCTTGGTGCGACAAGGATACTGCCATCAGCATGTGAGTTAACGAGCATTGCGCTCTCATTTACGTATACGGCCGAAAGAGTCAGCCTTTCAGGAATTGTGACACGAACCCTGTCTTCCAGGACCACGTGCCTAAAGGGCGCAGATTCGCTACGAGATGGGGAAACTCACAGTCTATTGAGGCCTAAGCGCTGTAGTGCGCGAGTGAGACAGACGAGAACCTACGTCATAGGGAAACACAGGGAAGCATAGCAAAAATGGTTCAAATGGCTCTGAGCACTATGGGACTTAACATCTGTGGTCATCAGTCCCCTAGAACTTAGAACTACTTAAACCTAACTAACCTAAGGACATCACACACATCCATGCCCGAGGCAGGATTCGAACCTGCGACCGTAGCAGTCCCGCGGTTCCGGACTGAGCGCCTACAACCGCTAGACCACCGCGGCCGGCGAAGCATAGCAGTGTTAAATATGGCGGACCTAAGATCACCCGTAAAGGGAAACATTTACGAAAACTATTTAATTCTGTAGTAATTCAGGGAATTAAGCGACAATAATTTTAATCTGTCAACCTGCATAAATTTTCATGGTGATTCCAATACAACTTGAATACTGATCAGACCTATAATAGTTTAGGATTTACTGTTAAAGTGAAATTAACAAGTTTTGTAACAAAGACCTGAATGCTAAAATCTGAACGCTTTGGTCGATTTCATTTATAAGCGCATCATTAAAATGACAAATGTTATGAATATGAACTCTGTAACTTTATTTCTTTAAAAGATATAGTAAATTTAAATCATCCGTATTTTCAGTTAAGCTTTGGATCATCATTTCCTCCACATAAAACACATTGAACGATGACAACATGACACCTTATTGAATCATTAGGTAATAGAATATTTGTTGTAAAGTTTAGTGCACAATAGTTGCTTTTGTTCTTTATTTATTTATCAGAAAGCACATTGGTGCAAGGTTACTGGCCGTGACATTCAAAGTTAAGAAGGAAATTGTATTGGTTTTATGTAAAACAATTTAACGTTTATTATCTAATGGATATTATTGTTACTTTATTTAGAACGTGAAAGTGGTCAAGCTTTGCTTATTTAAATACGTTAAAATGTAAAATAATGTAGAATAAGCTGTAGCCAATGGACGGCCTCAGGAAAGGGAACTGCCCTAGTCAGTTGAGCGAGGATGTTCGGCTCGCGGGAAACGCGGCCGGGGACGGACAAATGGAGTGCCAGTGCCAGTGAAGACACGAGAGCGAACAGTTCGGCTGGAGACACCAAAGGGTACAGTTCGGATACAGACGCGAAATCGGACTGTCGGTCTTTAGCATATAGGAAGTGAAACGACGTAGGAAATTTCGCGTCGTGTGGTATCGTGGGACTTAGCCTCTGAGCGGTGAGCAGCAGCACGCCTGGTGTGAACTCTTAACTTTTCGCGTGGATAACTTGTATTTCGCGATGAGATTGTGAATGATCGAACTGTGTCAAACGGACATGCGCTCGAGCGTAACAGTAACTTTAAATACGACCACTTTCGCTATTAGTTTGCTTTCTGAATAAATATTATTCCAACCAAATCGCAACTTTGTGGCCTACATCATTTACGGGGCGTTAATTTCGTTCCCGATATTATCAGTACTGTTATTATATGTTACATTAACTTTGTATTTCGCAAACTTTCCATGAGCCAGACAATTTAACCAAAGAGTCACAAGTTTCTCGTTTAGGAGGTGTAATGCGACACGTGCGGTTCAACCCCTAGACGAGTTTGAGCCAAGACATTTCGACAAAGCGGAACCGCATGTAAGCCTGAACATCTTTGGGATGTTAGCTCGCAAGCACCGCATGATAGTGTTTGCACAGTCATTGGTTTCTTTCTTTTGATATTCTGTTCTCCAAATAAGAGATAAGTATTCGCTGTGAACAATTCCACTTAGTTGACAGTTTCTATTTATTGTCTGTGCTTGAACAGCATGATTTGTTTCCGTCCAGAACACAACTCTGAGCAGCGCTACTTTTATTGCAAGACACCCACTCCACTCGGTAGGGCTGTCATGACAAATTGATACAATCGGTAGTGCCCAACGACAGGACAAAATGGTTCAAATGGCTCTAAGCACTATGGGACTTAACATCTGAGGTCATCAGTCCCCTAGACATAGAACTACTTAAACTTAACGAACCTAAGGACATCACACACATCCATGCCCGAGGCAGAATTCGAACCTGCGACCGCTGCAGCAGTTTCGGACTGTAGCGCCGACAACGGCTCCGTCACGGCGGCCGGCCAACGACAAGAGGTAGGCGGAAATACGGAGTCATGCGCTGTAAGAGTAACGTGACAACGAATAATTATTCTCTTAACTAAATAATAAGCTAACGAAAGAATCAAATATTCAACATCTCCCTAAGTGTGATAGTCATCTACTTGGCATGCTGTCTGAAGATACATGAGCGCCTGAAGCTGTTAATTCCCGAAAAACTCGTCGTAATGTAAGAACTTGGCTTGAGATACCGTCACATCTTTCATGGTGTCTCTCTCATACGACACTAATGCTTTCGTGGTTCCTTCGACAAGGGCACATCAAGTTCTTCGTCTAGTGAAGACCGACATCCTGTTCCTTTTTTGCCGATGCCACTGTTGTATTTGAGCTCCAGCACGAGCCAAAGTATTTATTACATTTGTCTTACAGATATTCGCCGTTCATTCATTGCTGCTTTACTCAAAGAAGCTCCGCAGAACTATTTTTTCAACTGTATATATTTAGAAGTTGCGGTTGTTATTGAACTGAATCAGCATAATCAACATATTCACTTCACGTGAAGTTTGCTTCTGTAGATATTATCTCAAGCTTTATGTATCAGAAGACTGCACATGAATGTCTTCTGACTTTAATTTTCTACACACTGTCATTTAGTATCATATAATGAGTACGGGGAAATACATCGCTAGAACTGTATCTCCAGAGTGATCTAAAAGATCTTTTAAGCGTTAAATGAAAAGCAGCGCCGCGCGCGCCCACGCGCGCGCGCGTTCGCGCGTGGTTGTGTGTGTGTGTGTACACACTGCAAGACAAGTGGAGGCACTTTCCATGTTGGGTCGTTCACCGCATAGCTATCAACTATGGAAATGGTGTCCGTCTGGACTCGGTTCCATTTACTGTATGCTTGTGCTTGTCGAACGACACCTGAGTGGAGAAACCGGACCAAACCAGTTCCTCTCCAACTGCCTTCCGTTACTCGCTGTGCCTTCAAACAGCTTTCAATGAGCACTTAACTTGGGAGAGTACAATGGCAACGACAGACGCACGTGCAAATACACGCATCTGCATCGCTTTTGTTTTCCTGCAACATCTGACTCCCTTTATATAAATGTTTTTCAGTAACATCCATGTCTTTCGTAACGAACTGTTTTTAGATGTAGAAATGAAACCAAATTTTGAGTGTGTTTCAGTGCAGACCATTGATGAAGCTTCATTTGAATACAACGAAACCCATTTAGTGACAGGCCGGCCGAAGTGGCCGTGCGGTTCTAGGCGCTGCAGTCTGGAACCGCGAGACCGCTACGGTCGCAGGTTCGAATCCTGTCTCGGGCATGGATGTGTGTGATGTCCTTAGGTTAGTTAGGTTTAACTAGTTATAAGTTCTAGGGGACTAATGACCTCAGAAGTTGAGTCCCATAGTGCTCAGAGCCATTTAGTGACAAAAATAAATATTTTGTTGTAGTTGCAAACAGGCATTTAAAATTCGTTCAGTGATTTCATAAATAATGTCAGAAAGGTGTACGCCTCTTGAAAGATATGTAAATGGGAGAAGAGGGGATGACGACATCTATAAACCAGTGAGCGCCAATAAAATGTTGCTGGTACTCGTACGTACGTTCATTACTGTGGGCGCCTGTTATCCATAACTAAGTTACATCCGTTACTTTACGGATACTACGGACTACTGTACTTCGCAAATACTCAAGAATTCCCTCTTCCAAGCATATTGAATCTTAATGATCCTCAGAGGAATGCCCATGATTTCTGTATACCAGAAATGTTACTGTTCGCCAATTTATTTTTTACCCAGTTTGTGCGGTTTTTCTTTAGAGAAGTACAGGAAGCGTCAAAAAATTTGATGCATGCATGCGTATCCAAATACAGAGATATGTAAGCACGCAAAATACGGCGCTGCGATCGCCAACGCATATATAAGACAAGAAGTGTCTGGCGCAATTGTTAGACAGGTTACTGCTGCTAAAATGGCAGGTTATCAAGGTTTGAGTCTCAAGTGATGTTATAGTCGACGCACGAGCATGGGGGACACAGCATCTCCGATGTAGCGGTGAAGGTATTTTGCCGTACAACCGTTCCACGAGTGTACTGCGAATATCAGGAATCGGTTAAAACATCTTCGACATCGCTGCGGCCGGAAGAACAGGACCAACGACGACTGAAGAGAATCGTTCAACGTGACAGAAGTGCAGCCGTTCCGCAAATTCCTGCGGATTTCAGTGCTGGGCCATCAGCTCGTGCCAACGTGCGAACCATTCAACAAAACATCGTCGATACGGGCTTTCGGAGCCGAAGGCCCACTTGTACATAGCCACCTACATGTTTAGTTTGAAATTGATACTGCATCAGAATATTTTATGATCTGAATATGGCAGTAGCCGAGACCGGTCATAGTGAAATGTAAAAATATATGTGATCAAGACGGATCTGTAAAACAAAGTGTCAAAAACATGATCACGGACTCATTTTCAGACTTTATGTCTTCAATTGATATGGTGACAACCTCATGAATCCTTGGACCGTGCATGTTAGCAGGGGACTGTTATAGCTGTTGGAGGTTCTGTAATGGGATGGGGCGTGTGCAGTTGGAAGGATAAGGGACCTCTGATATGTCTGGATACGACTGATAGGTGACACGTCCGTAAGCATCCTTTCTGATCACCTGCATCCGTTCATGCCCATTGTGCATACCGAAGGAATTGGGCTAATTCCAGCAGGACAATGCAACATTCCGCACATCCAGAATTGCTACAGAGTGGCTCCAGGAACACTCTTCTGAGTTTAAACACCTCTCAAATTGCGAAAATTTACTACAATAAATAAACTGCCTGTGAAACGACGCACTGTACACTCTACTTGAGGCAAGACACGACCGCAACCCTGAACTTCCTCGTCCATGGTCTCTGGCCTATCGAGCGTGCACTGGAGTCCTGGGTCTGCGGAGAAATCACGAAGATCGATTGATATGCCCACACATACACGAACGGACACGGTCTGCGGTCAGATTGGATACATCAAAGACTGGCCATAGCCAACGCACTTAACAGGGTAGAAATTTAGCGTATGTTGTCCCATTTACCGCCAATGGCCGCCACACTGACTGATGCTCGAGACGTCCGTGTGGATACTTGTCTTGCGGCAAACAAAACCATTTCTTGACTTAAAGTACGTGTCGCTGATGTACGATACTGCACGGTAGAACGGAGAATATGTCTGTCCTCTCGGATGTTAGTGGCCAGTTGCCGTTGAGATCCTGCGTGGCGTTCGCTATGGGCCTTCTGAGCCTATCGATTTTATATTCCCGTGACAGTCATCGGATTCCGACTAACGCGATCAGCGATAGAGCAGACCGCAGTCTCTACGAAATACTATTTGGCCGCTGTAGAATTCACAGATACGTGCCACGACACGATCCTCTCACAAAAGCCCGCATCTCGTGGTCGTGCTGTAGCGTTCTCGCTTCCCACGCCCGGGTTCCCGGGTTCGATTCCCGGCGGGGTCAGGGATTTTCTCTGCCTTGTGATGTCCTTAGGTTAGTTAGGTTTAAGTAGTTCTAAGTTCTAGGAGACTGATGACCTAAGATGTTAAGTCCCATAGTGCTCAGAGCCATTTTTCCTCTCACAAACAATATGATTTCTGACTGAGAACTACTTCTTATATACGCAATGTAAGTGCCGTTCCCGCTACCTACTTTGTGAGGTTATGCTGAAATGATAATCATTTAAATCAAAGCATGTAGTACATTTCAAAACAACTCGGACAGCCAGCAGTGTACTTGTTATATTTTAATGACAACAAGACTTCTCAACACAAGAACTCACCACAGTTATCCGAACGACAAAGATGAAGTGATTTGGTGAAACCACCCAAGATTTAAGTCAAAGCGGCAGATGGAATACGTAGTCCGTTACTTGTGAATACGAGTGTGGTGAATTAACCCGGCGGCGCATAGTGTCCATTACAGTGGACAGCTGTTAATGGTCGCTTCTTTGGCATTTTCAATCAGTCCTGAGGCTGAAAATGCACACAGTTCACTACAGTGGGCGCACCCTATTGGTCTTGTATCCTGTATGCATTTGCAGCCTCATGACTGACTGAAAAAGCCAGAGAATTGACCATTATAAGTTGTCCACTGCTGTGAAATTCATGCACCACAGGATTAAGATGGCGCCGCTGCAGGTGAAGTGGTACTCAGCCGCCTAAGGGACACTCTCTAAGCCCCTGCGGACAATTAATAACTCTGTTATTCTAGCTAATGAGCAATTCAGTGCCGCGCGGTCTAGGGCGCTGTAGTCATGGACTGTGCGGCTGGTCCCGGCGGAGGTTCGAGTCCTCCCTCGGGCATCTGTGTGTGCGTGTGTGTTTGTCCTTAGGATAATTTAGGTTAAGTAGTGTATAACCTTACGGACTGATGACCTTAGCAGTTATGTCCCACAAGATTTCACACACATCTGAACTTTTTTTTTTTTTTTGAGCAATTCAGTGTTTCCCACATGCAGACTGTAACAACAAGCCGTTCCGATAGATTCAGCCTTTCTAATGTTAAGTTCTTCGAAGTGGATAGAGAGATGGTTGCTCAGAAGGCTGTAATCGTCTTACGAACTCCACCCCTCATCGTTTACACTAACGAGTAAATCTGCATTACTTGCATCTTCCACAGTTTTTGCTGCCAGGAAATTCTGCATCTACATCCGCAAGACACTGAAGAGCGAATGGTGGAGGGTATACCTTAACATAATTATCGACTTCCTTTCTTATTCTATTGACGTGTCGAGCGAGGGAATAAACGACTATGTGCGTCTGCATGTGTACTGATCTCTCGTATTTAAGTGCGCTTACATATTCGCGACCTTCTGAGCGCACTAGGCGCATGCAGCCGTTGCACGAAGAAGCAAGGAGGTTCATGCGCCAGTGGAAGTCGCGCATGCCTCTGAACTGTGGTTACGGACGCACAGGAGTCTCCCCTTACCACAGGGGGTGACTCGTGCCTCTACTTGCGTGCGCAGCAAGCACAGCCGCACGATGACTAGCCGCAAGGAGTTCAGGTGTAAACGCACCGTAAGTATCATTATCCGTGTAGATTGTAGAAGATACGATCGCACCGTCTTCTTCGAACACTGGTTTTTCTGAATTTATCCAAAAGGATTTCGCAATAACTATGGTGTCTTCCTTTCAAGGATCCCCGTTATAAAGTTCCGCGAGTACGTTCGGGCGACAGCGGTCATGGAAAGGAAGGGAGGGGAGGGACAGACAGGTGCTGGCAAGGCCGGCCCAGCCGCTGGAATGTGGGGCAACCGCGCCCTGCTTCCAGCGGCCAGCTGGAACGGGAGGACGCGACGCAGGCGAATACAAAGTATCGCTGGAGGTCAGCAACTCGTGGCGTCCACTAGCCCAGCCTAAAGCTATACCGAGCAGGAGTCCATTCTTAAATGAATTACGCAGAAAGAACACATTAATTGAAACGAGGCAAAAGTTCATCTTGGTTTAAATAAAATCGTTGAACCTGAACCTTTAAGTGCTATCAGAATTCACATCATTTTTGGATATGGTACCTGCTAGTGTGTTGTTTCTTTTACCTTTCCTTACCGTCCTTACGTTCTCAAGGTATTGATGTTCTTTCACCATACAGAAATTCACACACACGTGACACATCATTTCCGGTGCTTGTTTGCGTTAACTGACGTTACGTGGTGGTCGCTGTACCATAAGCAATGACTGCTCCCCAATAAACATCCAGACCTCACTCCTCCGGAATTGGTGACTGGTACGCCTACACGCCTTGGACCACCAGTTTCTGGATGTGATACCTCACGTCCAAAGAGTTGGGCAGTTCTTCGGAAGCACCACCCGTCTTTTCACAGCCCCACAACACGGCTTAGCTTAAGAAAGGGAAATTGTACTAATCGTGGAACATCTAAAACGTTTGTTAAGTCAATAAGAAGAGGTAAACAAGCGACCAGTAGTTTTTTTAAAATTAAAACAAAGTTGCGTTTTCATACTGAATATCTGGTAACTACTTCGTACACCCCATCCTCCCCCTTAAATAACTGCCTTATTCCCCTTCATCAGTGCTATTCAATCTTCACATGAATAACTGTGAACGATTTTTCTGAAATAGCAACAGTTCACATTAATCGAAATACCGTTCGCAGAAACGTTCCGGATCAAAAGGCAACGGCTCGATGCTACTGCCAAGGTTGAGCAGCAACACTGTGACAGTGGGTAGACTCCATAGCTGCAAGATGGGTGAGGGCAGCAACACACTCTATTGTTTCAGCTGAACACACTAATTCTACTAAAAAATGGTTCAAATGGCTCTGAGCACTATGGGACTTAACATCTGAGGTCATCAGTCCCCTAGAACTTAGAACTACTTAAACCTAACTAACCTACGGACATCACACACATCCATGCCCGAGGCAGGATTCGAACCTGCGACCGTAGCGGTCGCGCGGTTCCAGACTGTAGCGCCTAGAACCGCTCGGCCACACCGGCCGGCACTAATTCTACTGAAAACTGCTTGTATTCTTAATGGCTTGCAATTCACAAACTACGATAAGACGAACATTCTACGGCAGATAGTTTCAGTGAATGCCCCGTAGTGGCTTTTCATACGTTCGCAATTTAATTGGCCTTGTAAACACATTCCTTCCACAGACAGACAGAAGAAATTTTCACTACTGAGCTCCCCTGTAAATTCAGTTTTGCTTGAGGGCTGTGGATACATTATCTTTCTCTTCCTCTCCAGGTAAGAACTTAACGACTTCGCTCTCATTTCCTTTCTCAAGAAGTGGCCATTGTCCAAAATTCCCCCCTCCCCGCCCCCTCCCTCGACACTCAACTACGAGCCAAGAATCGCCAAATATACAGCATACTGTTGCCCTGTTATATCCTTCGTTCACGTCACTGACTCCTTTAAAATTGTAGATACGTAACACTGCCTCAATATCGTACCTTCAACTGTGTGGTGACGAATCAGAATATTGCTACACCACACTTGAACCACTAGTACCATGTATCACACACGACTGACACCTCATGTTTAACAAGTTGGGCTGTTCTTCGCAAGTACCATCGGGCGTTTCACGTGCTCGCAATATAAGTTGGCCGAAGGATAGGAAATTGCAAGAGTTTTGTTCGTCGATGCCGCCGCGGAAGGTCTGGAACTTTTGCTAACTCAGCAAGATGCTAGAAGCAATCAATCACTCATTTGACGAAATTTCGGAGACATTTAGTGTGTATTTCGAGATAAGAGAACCACGGTTTACCCTGGTTCGTTACAGAGCAATACTGTAGTTATGAATTATTCGGTTTGTTACGTCAGTTACTGTTGCCTCTATAAAAAAAAGAATGGTTCAAATGGCTCTAAGCACTATGGGACTTAACATCTGAGGTCATCAGTCCCCTAGAACTTAGAATTTCTTAAACCTAACTAACCTAAGGACATCACACATATTCATGCCAGAGGCGGGATTCGAACCTGCGACCGTAGCAGCAGGGCGGTTCCGGACTGAAGTGCCTAGAACCGTTCGGCCACAGCGGCCGGCGCTTCTACAAGCGTACATTAAAACGACTGTACTACGCACTGTGCCACTATTCCACTGCACTTTTTTTCAATTTGTTGGCCTTTGGGCAGTGTCCATTCAGCCATGTCATTAGTGGAATATCAATGATAATTGTACGAACTCAAGGACAACATAACACCCAGTCCCCGAACGGAGCAAATCTCCGACCCGGCCGGAAATCTCCACTGCACTTGCTGAAACCAAACAGGAGGTGCATATCGATCAAGTCACCATCGGAACACCTGTCAAAGCTACGTGTACCACTGTTAATGTGGTGTCACCGCCAGACACCACACTTGCTAGGTGGTAGCCTTTAAATCGGCCGCGGTCCGTTAGTATACGTCGGACCCGCGTGTCGCCACTATCAGTGATTGCAGGCCGAGCGCCGCCACGTGGCAGGTCTAGTCTAGAGAAACTCCCTAGCACTCGCCCCAGTTGTACAGCCGACTTTGCTAGCGATGGTTCACTGCCTACATACGCTCTCATTTGCAGAGACGACAGTTTAGCATAGCCTTCAACTACGTCATTTGCTACGACCTAGCAAGGCGCCCTATTCACTTACTGTAATTACTATCTTCAAGAATGTATTCTGAACAGATAATATTGTGAATCATATACCGTCAAGAACAACGTTCATCATTAATGGATTAAAGTTAAGTATCAAACTAATTACGTCCGCTTTCTGAATTCTCATTCCTTGTCATGTTCCAGACCTCACGTCAGTATAGTTCATCCCTCCTCACGCCAGCCTGCGTGAGCTACAACGCGTGCATTTCGGCCTCCACTCGTAACACGGTGTTGGCTCTTCTGCTAACACAAAACTTAATATGCTACAAACACTGACGGAAAAACAAACGCGAGACAGAACAGAGCAGAGCATAAATGCAAACTTAGAGGGCGATGAGTACTGTAACCATTACTGTTGTCAACAGGGAGTAACGATTGTGAATGGAACACAGTTGTTCGCAAATGCAGAGTATACGGTGAATATTTGCCCAGTAGCGCATATATATTCATGACGATAAATGTTGTTGAGAAATCAAACGTAATTACTCTGTAACGAGCCACTGGAGACTATGGGTCCCCAAACTACGCAGAAAATACCAATGAACGACCTCTGGAAATGGATTGGTATAGTTCGAATTCACCACTACAGTAAGCAGTATGGAGAATTCATTTTGCCCTCTAAGACCTTATCAGGTTCCTTTCTTTTTGCCGCATTAACTTCAGGTTCTTCTAGAGAGTCAAGATGGCTCTACCACTCATTCGATCCCTGCGAAACCCTACATTTCAACAGAGTAATGCACGACCGCATGTTGCAGATCCTGTGCGGGCCTTTCTGGATACAGAAAATGTTCGACTGCTGCCATGGCCAGCACATTCTCCAGATCTCTCACTAATTGATAACGTCTGGTCAATGGTGGCCGAGCAACTGGTTCGTCACAATACGCCAGTCACTACTCTCGGTGAACTGTGGTATCGTGTTGAAGCTGCATGGGCAGCTGTACCTGTACACGCCATCCAAGCTCTGTTTGACTCAATGCCCAGGCGTATCAAGGCCATTACTACGGCCAGAGGTGGTTGTTCTGGGTACTGATTTCTCAGGAGCTATGCACCCAAATTGCGTGAAAATGTACTCGCATGTCAGTTCTAGTATAATGTATTTGTCTAATGAATACCCGTTTATCATCTGCATTTCTTCTTGGAGTAGCAATTTTGATGGCCAGTAGTGTACTATATTAATTACAAAAATAATTTTTGATAAATTGATATTACATTTTCAACACACAATGATTCTTACCATTGTGCGAATGTTTGTTGGAAAAAGGTTTACGTTATTGTCTATTATTCATCGTTCACAAGGACGTGTTATAACCTTCGTGGTTGGTTAGGGTAGGTGTTGGAGAACAGAGAAGGGTCTCTAAAAGGCATCGTTATCTCCAATATGATATGAATTCTTTAATTATTTACCATTAAATATAGTTGTATGCTGACCAATAAATACCTTAACACATATGCATCAGCTTCACTTGATGCCAAATTTGATTGTCGAACACCTTTCCCTACGATTCCATCCTATTACATGGGCTTCCCATTCTCAGGAGACAAATCTTTCCTAATGGTCCATAGCTAGGAGTATAACGCTTTCACGGATGTAGTCGCTCCTCCAGGGCGCTCAGTTGGTGCTATGGATTTTTTATTTATTTTCTGATCTGTATTTTACAAGCCAATGTGGCGCCTTTGTTTATAAATGGGGGGTGCTCTCGTAACGGTTGTGAGATTCTAGCACAGTATTATTTTTAGAAGTTAAAGATCTAAAAAATTCTGGATTTCGTTTTCCGATTTTTTATTTGTTGGCAATCGGTTACGGCCCTTTTCTCAGACCATCTTCACGCTTACATTGCCATTATGGCTGCTGGAGGTTGCAGACGGAGCGAGATCCATAGAAGTATGTTTGTCACTACTCAGCAGCCACGATGGGGGTTTAAGCCTGAACATGGTCTGAGGAAAAGGCCGAAACCGGTTGCCAGGAAACAAAAACACTGAAACACAATCAAGACTGTTTTCATTGATTTTTTTAACATTTTATACTGATAGCTGTGCTCCATTGAAGAATGCTCTCTAAAATTTTATTTCCAGAAGATCCCAAGAAGAAAGCTAGATGCTGTCGAAACCAGTCGGTGAAGATACAATATTTCAACCCGCGATCTCGGCTGTAAACAGTCTTATCTGTTGCTGCTACATCTCCCAGAGTGGCACTGTCTAGTCGTGAAATATTGCTGCTCCGTCATAGGCTACTGCCTTCAAAGACATCCCTCTCTCTCTCTCTCCCTCTCTGTTATTATGATACTCTGTTATTCCGCTACTCTCCTACTGACTTGATAACGGCTGCGGCCGTCCTTTTATAGTATATTAATGACCTTTTCCACTGGGGTCTGAATGTGTATGAGGCTCTTCACTATTTTTCTGGCTCGCTGGAACATTCCGTCTCCACGTGACAATCTTAATTTTCAGTCTGACAGCCAAGATTCTTAGTCGGATTTTTCTTAGCGTGCGCGTGGCCTCGAACTTACACCTCCTTGTCGTTTCGACGAGTAGACCTACATGGTACTGCCTTGGCTGATCTTCAAGTGATAACTCGTTGCATGCTGTGTCCAAACGCGTTACCTTTCTCAAATGTCCTGTCTGCCATTGTGTCGCCTCCCAGCACGTACAGACCCGTCCATCCAGAACGAACCCGCTGGCGTGTCTGCCAAGAACTTGACTCTGAATCTTTTCTCCTTATAATAATAATCCACGCTCATGACATGTGTTCACACATTTCGAACATATGCTACGCAAATCTGAGAGCAAGTGATGTAGTGCTACGGTATTCGGGAGGTGCAGTGATCAAAACCTGGTTCAGCTACACTTTACATATGTCTCGTAGGTTGTTGTGATTGTTTTCGAAAATAACTCTGTTTGTTGGCGATGAACTTTGTACACTGGTGCGTGTGTGTGTGTGTGTGTGTGTGTGTGTGTGTGTGTGTGTGTGTGTGTGTGTGTGTGTGTGTGTGTAGGGGGAAGGCCGGGAGAAAGGTTCTATTAAATTCGCTTTACTTTCTCTTTGTACATTTCCAAAGCTGAACTCGTGTACTAGAAATTTAACCTCGAGATGAATAACTCGGAGTCAGTTATGTGGTGTCACCGCCAGACACCACACTTGCTAGGTGGTAGCCTTTAAATCGGCCGCGGTCCGTTAGTATACGTCGGACCCGCGTGTCGCCACTGTCAGTGATTGCAGACCGAGCGCCGCCACACGGCAGGTCTAGAGAGACTTCCTAGCACTCGCCCCAGTTGTACAGACGACTTTGCTAGCGACGCGATACTGAAACTACGCTCTCATTTGCCGAGACGATAGTTAGCATAGCCTTCAGTTACGTCATTTGCTACGACCTAGCAAGGCGCCATTACCAGTTTATATTGAGATTATAATTCATGTATCAACACGAGCGATGTTTTCCAATTATGGATTAAAGTTAAGTATTCAAGCAACTCCGTACTTTATTTAGTAGACTCAACTCCTTTAACTGTTCCAGACCTCACGCCAGTCTGCGTGAGCTTAAACGCGTGCATTTCGATCTCCTCTAGCAACACGGTGTTGGCTCTTCTGCCAACACATCAAGTTAAGCACGAGTAAGAAAGCGTTAGTCGTCGCTGTTACATTACCACGACAGCGTAAGCCACACGCGACTGCCACGCTCGCTGGCGCCATTATTTACGGCACATTGTAAATTATGTGCGAGTGTGGCGCGACAGAGTTGGCCGTGTCTCTGAAGCAGGCTGCGGTGCGGGCCAACAAGTTGACTATACCAGCGAGTGATTCACCCATCACCACCCGCTTACCAGCCAGTGGCGGGAAATGAACCCCTCCAAGCAAGTGAGCGATATCGGGCTTCCAATGCACAGTGGCAGAGGGCGTGCAGGCTCAACGGCTCGAGGCGGGTGCTGACAAGGGAACCTCCCCATCGCACCCCCCTCAGATTTAGTTATAAGTTGGCACAATGGATAGGCCTTGAAAAACTGAACACAGATCAATTGAGAAAACAGAAAGAAGTTGTGTGGAACTGTGAAAAAATAAGCAAAATATACAAACTGAGTAGTTCATGGGAAGATAAACAATATCAAGGATATTGGGATCGCAGGAGCGTCGTGGTCTCGTGGTAACGTGAGCAGCTGCGAAACGAAAGGTCCTTGGTTCAAATCTTTCATCGAATGAAAAGTTTAATTTTTTATTTTCAGTTTATGTGAAATTCTTATGTTTTCATCACTTTTTTGGGAGTGATTATCACATCCACAAGAAAACCTAAATCGGGCAAGGTAGAAGCATCTTTTTACCCATTCGCCAAGTGTACAAGTTAGGTGGGTCGACAACATATTCCTGTCATGTGATGCACATGCCGTCACCAGTGTCGCATAGAATATATCAGACGTGTTTACCTGTGGAGGAATCGGTTGACGTATGACCTTGCGATCACATGTTTTCGGTTCCCATTGGAGAGGCACGTCCTTTCGTCAACTAATCGCACGGTTTTGCGATGCGGTCGCAAAACACAGACACTAAACTTATTACAGTGAACAGAGACGTCAATGAACGAACGGACAGATAATAACTATGCAAAAATAAAGAAAGTAAAATTTTCACTCAAGGGAAGACTTGAACCAAGGACCTCTCGTTTTTTTTTCTTATTTTTTTTTTGTTGTTGTTGTTTTTTTTTTTTTTGTTTTTTTTTTTATTTTAATTCATGAAGTAAGACACTTCAATATTGTTTTTAAATAAAGAAAATACTTAGCACCAAACACGGTTTGAACTCGGAACCTTTTTTTTTTTTGGAATATATTTTTTTTAATAAAATGGAACTAAAAAAAAACAAGTGCCACCGCCACTTTTCATCCTAAAAAAAAAAAAAAAAAATCTGGGCCACTTCAGGCGTTGGCTCCTGACTAAACCTACCCCCGAGAGCTGCCTATATACCAGGGGAAATATGGGAAATCAAGGTTAGGGCTATCCTTAAAAACAAAACAAAATCTTCCTTTTTCTGAATTTTATTTTAATTTTTTTTGTTTTATATTTATTTATTTATTTTATTTTATTTTATTTTTTTTGTGTAATTGATCAGAGGCCTTCTGCGCCCCGCTGGTAATATGTTGAGTCACGTCTTCTCGAAATTGATGTGTTCCGTTCAATTGTTCAAAAATGTTCATTGGTTCAAACAGGAAACCTTCTTCTCTCTTGGCTTAACACATTCCAGCTGCGAGGCGGCTCGTGGAAAGCACTCCCAAGGAAGTTCGAGAAAAATTGTCTGTATTTTGGGTGACGGACAACGACATAATGACGGTCATTGAGGTATGTCCAAAAATCGAGTACAGAGTCTACAGTTTGTCCAAATAAGTAGTGAATGGCATGTCCGCGAATCCAATTCACAGCATTGGTCTTTGTCCGAGGAAAATAGTCACGTTCCGGAAATAATAATGAAAGGGGAGTAATCCGATCCGGAACGTCCCGCGTTAGAAAAGCCACAAGACGTCGAACCAAGTGCCAAACCTCCGCCGCCGGTCCGCAAACAAACCGATGTTCATCATTGTCTGGCACTCCACACGTGGAGCATAGAGGTGATTGGGCGAGGTGGATACGATGAAGGCGAAATTGGTTGATTTGCTTACCATTGACAGTTATGTACCAGACAGATTGAACATTCGTGTCAAGGTAACAGGCGAACACCGCGCGCCATACATGACGCCAGTCAACCTGGGGGAACTTTAGTTCAATCGGGTTAGGTGGACGACCTAATTGGAGGACATTGTATACTGCCTTTGTCTTGAGTAAAAGCTGTCTTGGTAAGGTGAGGCGTAGATAACTGAGTTCCAGAAAGTAGTACCGTATATAATGGAACTGGGCCGGAACATCCGATATCATCACTGGGGCTGACAGTGAGACCGGCGAGTATGCCGACAGGAGGAGACCAGTGAGGCTCGTTGGGCAACGGGTCCATACCGTCAACTGGGAGCTGACAAATAGGGCGCGAGCTCTATCCGGCACGTGGAACAGACCTATCCCACCTCGTTCACGGGGAAGAGTAAGGGTCGCATAGTTAACTTTGAACAACATCCCAGAGCTGATGAAAGATGCCATCGCTGCCAACATGCGACGTGCCACAATAAGCGGGAAAGGTAGAACTTGTGCTATATGGGGAACTCGGGATGCGATATATGTATTGACATATCGAGCTCGTTGGAGAATATCTAGGGATCGAAGGCGATGGTCCATAAGACCTGCTCTGATCATTAAAAGGAGGCGTCGGCAGTTGATGGTGGCTGAACGCCGGAGATCAGATGAAAAATCTATTCCCAAACAACGAATGGTATCAACGGTGGTGAGAGGTGTAACGCACTCCACGGGAAGTCCCGTGCCAATGAACATAACTTGTGACTTACGTACGTTTAAAGAGCTACCCGACGCCTCACCATAAGTCGCTACCCACGTCAAAACAGCTCGAACTTCGTCGGCATTACGTAAACAGATGACGACATCGTCAGCATAGGCCGTGCAACAGAATCGGTAGCGATCTATGGACAACCCTACCAAACGTTGTCTTAGTCCACAGAGCAAGGATTCCAAGGAAAAGGCGTACAAAATTGCTGATAGAGGGCAACCTTGACTTACGGATCGACCTATTATTATCGGTGGAGTGAGTCTGCCATTGTACATAATCCTGGATGAGGCACCCCGCAGAAGGCGCATCACTACCGTGATAACGGCGACCGGGAAACCCATATGGTGGAGAACGGCCGTAAGGAACGAATGGTCAACCCTATCAAAAGCTTGACTAAAGTCCAAAGACGCAAGTGCCCCAGAGAGGCGTTGAGCCCGGGTAACGGCGATCATATCCCTGTAGCGGCATAAAGGCGTGCGAATATTGTTGTCGCCTCCCAAAGATGCTTGGTCTGGCGACACAACATAGCGGGCAACGTTTTTAAGTCGTGCTGCCAAAAGGCGAGTGAAGATTTTCATATCACTGTTAAGGAGGGTGAGGGGCCGATAATCACTGATATTGTTGCCACCGTGCGGTTTATGTACAGGAATAATAATTCCTTCCAGGAAAGCGTCCGGCACAGGTACTTCCGGAGACATCAGTTCCCGACAGATGGAGGTGAAGCTGGACTCTAACAAATCACGGAAGGTGCGATAAAATTCGAGGGGAAGACCGTCGGGGCCCGGGGAGCGATTGATGGTTCCTGCCCGGATCGCATCGCGGACTTCCTCATCAGTCACCTCCGACATCAAGTCAATCGCCGCATCTCCTGGGATACCACCGAAGTTGAGCTGTGAGACTTCCTCGATCAACTCTGGGGAATGTGGAACTGCGGCGTAGAGCTGCCGGTAGTGGGCGTGAAGTACATTCCCTATGGCAGATTGTGTTACGTAGCGACGCCCTTCTTGATCCGTTAGGACGTGAATCAATTTTCGGCGTCGATTTTGTCGTTCTTGGATGATATGGTACATCGACGGATGTTCATGAGGCATGCGATCAGCAGTACGAGATCGTACTATCGCCCCTTCCAAATGCCGTCGCATGAGATTGGAGATTTGGGCCTTTGCTTGGTTCATCCTTGTATGGCGCTCAGGGGAGGCTGGCATCGTGGAGCATTCTCGTAGGATCCTGTAGTAAAAGTCCATAGTGCTCTTCCTCCAGGCGACAACATCTTTGCCATACCGGATTAAAGTTTTTCGAAGAGCATGTTTTGCACATTGGATCCACCAGGATATGGTAGACGGATACGTGGGTCGGCGTCTATTACATGTGATCCAAGTGTCTTCTATTAGAAGTCGACAGTCAGGTGAATTAAGAAGTGCCGTGTTCAGTTTCCATAAACCACGTCCGTGCCATACTGCCTGTCTTGTGAGAACAACATCACAGAAGTAAGCCTCATGGTCTGAGAAAGCAACAGGCCAGATTTCAGCCTGTCGAGTGTGTTGAATTAGGGATCGCGAGATGTAGATGCGATCCAGTCGGCTAGAGGAGTGCGCAGTGTGGTACGTAAAGCCCAAAAGATCACCGTGAACATGTCTCCACGTGTCGACAAATTGTAGCCGCGTGACGACTGTTTCCAGAGCTGCGCATGGTGAGTGACGCGGCAATTGATCCTGAGGTCGTTGGGTGCAGTTGAAGTCTCCACCCATGATCCAGTCATCGTGTGGTCCCATAAAAAGGGGTGTGACTTCATTCGCGAAGAAGGCATTGCGTTCACGACGGTAGCTGGAGCCCGACGGCGCATAAATATTGATGATGCGTACACCAAAGAGAGTAAGGGCCATACCTCTGCCGCTGGGGAGGTATAGGACATCTTCGGCAGGAAGACCTTCGCGTAAGATGATGGCAACACCACTACCGGTGTCCGAAGCGGGAGAAAGATGCACCGTGAAGCCATGTGGTGGTGAAAAATCGGCGACATGCACTTCCTGAAAAAGCGCAATATCTATGTCCGCATCATAAATCATATCGCGGAGCAGCGCTAGTTTGTGGGGCGCACGAATGGTCGCCAAGTTAATCGTTGCGACACGATAATGCTGGTGTTGGAGTCCCACAGGCACAGGCGGGGCTTCTTCTTCAGGAGCGAGAGGTCGTCGATTTTGCCGGTCCGCTGAAGAGGCTGCTATTGTGGAGAGTTTGCGGGCGCGGGCGCAACCGATGGGGGTGCCCCATCATCAGCAGCATCCACCCCAGTCCCTTCGATCTCCACGTCGTCTGCCCAGGAGACTGATGCTGCGGTAGGGCATCGGCTGTGCACGTCATCCACGTGGAGAGGAGACGTAGTTTTCGTCTCATCGGATAGGCGCTCTTCAACGTCGACCTGTGGGAGCGACGGCGTCAGTAAGGAGGGGTGTTCGTTGCCAGTGGTCGCCTGTGGCGGGTCTTTCGCATCAGCCTTTCGGTCATCAAAGATAGGTTTGTCGTCCATCTTCGGGTCTGCATCCCCGGTATCCATCCGTAGAATGGATTCATCAGGGGGTGTACGGCTACGTTTCTTTCTCTTTCGTGTCGACCCTTGTTTTCGAACAAGTCGTTCAGAGTCCGATTGCGGGTGGCTTTCGTCTGACTCCGGACCAGTCTGAAGGAAAGCAGAAGTAGGTACCTCTCCCGGATCAACGTCCATCTCAGCAGCATTTTCAGTCACAGTGCTGCGATGATTCGGCAGGTTAGGATCTGGCGTCTGGGGCACCTCAGAAGGAATCTCAGGAGCGGTTGCATCTACCTGATCAGACGACGTCAACGGAGCAGGAAGACTCTGTGTAGACGTGCTACCTTCCTGGGCAACCTTGGCGTATGTGACAGGGATCTGAGTCATCACCGCTGGGGACGCTTCCTCGCCGACCGGCGTCTGGATCAGGCGGCGTCGCATGCAGGCGGATCTGACGTGGCCTTCTTGTCCACAACCCGCACATGTTCGGGGTTGGCCGTCGTACATGACAATGGCTCGCACCCCGCCAATGGTCAGGTATGATGGAATATGTTTTTTCAGTTCAATTTTGACCTGACGCACACCATTAAGGACATGGTAGGTCGTGAAGGTTTGCCATTTTTCCTCTACGTAACCGATGACGTTACCGTATGGTTGTAACGCAGAGACAACTTCGTCCTTCGGCACTTCAAAAGGTAGTTCAAACACCCTAATCGTGCGTTGACCGTACTCTGCGAGTTCAAGTGTTACAGCTCCGACGTGACCATCAGAGTATTTGAACTTAAGTCCATTGGCATGGCGGCGAATAACATCTTCACACACCTCGGTGTTTGTCATTTTAATATGAACGACACTACTCGTGATCGAAAAATGGATTCCGATAACGTGGTTAGGATCTAAACGAACTTCTTCACGTATGAACGTTTCAACTTCATGTGCACGAGGTCGCGCATGTTCAGCTGGGAAGGAAACTTTAAGGGTCGCACGGCGGTAAGCGCTCGACATGTTGTTCACGGTGGACGGACGCAAGCCTGAAAGCGACGACGCGGAAGTAAACAACGCCTGCAGCGGAGCACTGGCCGGCGCGCGGGGCCGTCCGCACGCTGCCACGGCTGAGAGCCGACTCTGTTCGGCAGCAGCTTACGCTACCACCTGACCACGCCGCTCCTGTGCTCAGATAGTCCATTATGTTGCCTATGTGGCCCATGGACTACTCAGTTCGTATATTTTGCTAAATTTTTTCACAGTTCCACACAACTTCTTCCTGTTTTCTCAATTGATCTGTGTTCAGTTTATCAAGGCCTATCCCCTGTGACAACTTATAACTAACTCTGAGGGGGGGTGCGGTGGGGAGGTTCCCTTGTGAGTACGAAACGGCTCCGACCGTATCAACTGCAGGCAGAAGCTGTAAGACCAGGTACGATGTACTCAGATTAAAAAGCGTGTGAGAGAGGGATTCAGTCCTTCGCCGTTACTGTACAATCTACGCATTGAGAAAGCAACGACGGAAATAAAAGAAAGGTGCAGGATCGGGACTGAATTTCACGGTCGATGGATATCAGTGATCATATTGGCCTGTGACATTGCTATCCTCAGTGGCGGAAGAGTTACAGGACCTGTTGAAAGGAATGAAGGCTAATGAACGCACGCTTTGGGTTGAGAGTAAACAGGAGTAGCAGAAAAGATTTTAGCGATACAGCAAAGTAGGAAGCAATTCTGCCACCTTGGAAGCGAAGTAACACGTGTCAGACGAAGGTTCAAATGCCTCCGAGGTCATCAGTCCCCTAGAATTTAGAACTACTTAAACCTAACTATCCTAAGGACATCCATGCCCGAGGCAGGATTCGAACCTGCGACCGTAGCAGTCGCGCGGTTCCGGACTGAAGCGCCTAGAACCACTCGGTCACAGCGGCCGGCGACGGACGAAGCAATGGAGACATAAGAAAGGAGAATAGCTCAGAAAACGAGGACATTCATGACCCAAAGAGTTCTACCAGTATCAGACATCGGCCTTAATTTGAGGAAGAAATTTTGAGAATGAATATTTCGAGCACAGCACTGCATGGCGGTGAATCACGGACTGTGCAAAAACTAGAGAAGAATAGAATCGGAGACTTTGAGATGTAATGATAAAGAAGCATGTTGAAAACTATGGGAACTGGAGATGACGGCGAGAAAATCATGTAGAAAAACATCGACAAAAAGAAGGGACAGGATAACAGACCACATCTTAACATCAAGGAATAACGCCCGTTGTGGTTGTACGTACAACAAGTAAGGACGAAGGGTGCAAGCGTTGCCCTGAGATGAAGATGTTGGGACAGAAGAGGAATTCGCAGCAGGTCACATCAGACCAGTCAAAAAATGATGACAAAAAAGCATGACACCGCTTGTAACATATGGTGCTAGTCAGACTGTGAACGTAGTCATTTAAACAACATTGTTATGTCAGTAACAAAACGGCACTGCGCCTGTGTGGATGCTCTGAAAAGCTAATCATTTGCATATCACAGCATCTTCTTTCTGTCGGTTAAATTTCGCATCTGTAGCACGTCATCTTCGTGGTGTAGCAATTTTAATGGCCAGTAGTGTATTAAAGAACAACTGTATGTTATAAAAGATGTATGTTAGAGTTACATTATAAAGGTATCAGAGGTCATGTTAATTTTTCGTTATTAAAAAAAAAAGAGCGCCATTACATATTGCGCTCTCTCTTCTATTTGCTTTCGCTGTTAATGCCCTAACTGCATCTATTTCAGTAATCAGAGGTGTGTGTGTGTATGTATGTGTGTGTGTGTGTGTGTGTGTAGGTGTGTGTGTGTGTGTGTGTGTGTGTGTGTGTGTGTGTGTGTGTGTGTGTGTGTGTTCGCGCGCGCGAGGGCGCTCGCTCGCGCGCGGTAATCTGTTAAATATTTCAACATATGATTATTTAAATATTGTAAATACTCTTCTATGTAGGAGTCATTAAGATTTTTCAGCATTTAGCATTTTTAGCTGTTCGAGCATCGTCGCCGACGAGCTGCAGCCGCTTCCATTACGCGGCAAATATGAATTTAAACTAACCGTGCAAATGGCGCACAACCTGTAACTATTTAATCTTTCATTTTCAAAACAGCAGAGAAGCTGAGCAGCACAATTTTTAAACGTTTTCGTACTGAATTTTGACTTTAAAGTCCAACTTGAGACTTTACCTGGACTAACGTAGGCACTTACAATATTTTCGTGGACAGCAAAGGGTTTTTCTGTATAAAGTCAATGAAACAGTAAAGTATTTCTCTCGCAGTCAATACTACTATAGATGATAAATCAGTACTAGGCAGGCCAATGCACATCTTGTATGCTTACAAGGGGGGCCCAAATGGCATGCGCAGATCGGCGAATATTTCGTCGTTCTGCGCATGACGTCAGCATAGGAGCACATTGTGTCGAGGCGCCAAAAGAGCTTTTTTTATCGGTGTTGTTGTTTTGCTTTAGTTTGTGGTGTTGTTGCGGTGCTTTGCAGAAGTTTTGCGTTAAAATGCCTGGGTGTGCTGTAACAGGGTGTCTGTCGTACAGCCGAAAGACAAAAGGGACGAATCTAATTTATCATTCGTTCCCAAAGACGTTAAAGTGCAGAAGGCCAGGATAATGAAGTGCCACCGAAAAGATCGCTTCAGTGATGCGACGTCAACTGTTTGTTCGTTGCATTTCACATCCGATGATTATCTACGTGACTTGCGAGCAGAACTTCTCAATCTACCGCCGAAGAAAACACTTAAACCAGACGCAATGCCGAGTGTAAATATACCAGGAAGTGTACCCAGTGTTAGTGGAAATTCAGGCCCTGATGACAGTTTCTCCGAATAGGGCAGACAGGTTGCAGGCAAGAAAGACAATGAAAAATGCAGTTGAGCACATGGCTCGTGTGTCTCCAAAAAAAAAGAAAAATAGACCAGTCAACAGCGACAGATGACTGTGACACTGATAGTAAACAGATCAGCGAACTCTGTAAACGTATCGAAGAATTAGAATACAGGAACCGCAGACTGACAGCTATGTGTGCAAACCTCAGGTGTAGTGAGAAGTGTTTGAAACTCAAAGTGAAAGCTTGTGGTGAGAAAATAAAATATCAACAAAAGTGTCAAAAGAAGCAAGTGCAGGAGAAAGTGACTCAAATATTAGGCAAATTGTTTTCAAAAACACAGATAAACTGCTTGTTGAGTGGAAAGAAACGAGCAAAATGGCAAATATTTGTAAAGCGGTTACACTTCGTGCTGTGTCTAGGGAATGTTATTTGTTTTTAAGAAATCAGGTCGGTTTCCCACTTCCAGCGTTGTCAACACTCTCTTTCACATGCTTTCCTGGTGTGCTGACAGATGTTTTGCAACTAATGAAAGCCTTCTCATCTGTACTGACAAATACTGACAAATACTGAACGTGTGTGTGTGCTATCATTCGACGAAATGAATGTGGATAGTAATATTACTTATGAACCTGTTGAAGATCGTGTTGTAGGACCACACAGTAACATGCTATTTGTTATGGTGCGTGGTTTGTTTTCTGTTTTGTAGCAACCCATTTACTATGATTTTGAATGGTTCAAATGGCTCTGAGCACCATGGGACTTAACATCTGAGGTCATCAGTCCCCTAGAACTTAGAACTACTTAAATCTAACTAATCTAAGTACATCACACACATCCATGCCCGAGACAGGATTCGAACCTGCGACCGCAGCGGTCTCGCGGTTCCAGACTGAAGCGCCTAGAACCGCATGGCCACACCGTCCGGCTATGATTTTGACAAACAAATAACAGCTGATTGGTTAAGCAGTATTATCTGCTCTGTACAAGATGTTGGTTACGATGTTGTTGCAGTAGTGTGCGACCTTGGAACAAAAAATCGATCTGTGTGGAAAGATTTTAATGTGACAGAAACAAATTCCTGCTTTTCCAATCCGCAGTATGAAAAGAAACGAATCTGGGTGTTTTCAGATGTTCTGCATTTGTTTAAATTAATGAGGAACCACTTTCTGGACGACGGACTAAAGCTTCCAAGTTGGAAAATTGTTAATAAATCTATTGTAGAAAAACTGCTCGCATTAGATAGGAGTGAAATAAAGTTGTGTCCTAAACTGTCACAGCTTCATCTTAGTGTCGAGGGGAGAGAGCGTCAAAGGGTTTATTTAGCAATGCGACTTTTTTCGAGTACCACAGCTAATGCCATAAAGTGCCTAATGCCTGAAGAAGAGATAGCAGCAAATTTTTTTCAGTTAGCAAATGACGCATTTGACATTCTGAATGCTCGGAGGTACAATAAGAATGCGTTATCATGTGATTATGGGATATATAAGGATGCTCAAGAAAGAATATTGGGAGAACTGTATACGTGTGCTGAAAAAATGCGCGTAGGCAATGCAAATCACTTGCTCCCATTCCAGAAAGGTATTATGACAAGTGTTCGGTCATTATTTGGACTGTTTTCAGACCTTCAGCCACTACAAATGACATATATTTTAACTGCAAGATTGAACCAGGATGCACTGGAAAAATTTTTCTCACAGATCAGAGGAATTGGTCATTTCCATTGAACCCTTCTCCAACAGAAGTAAACTATGCATTACGGCTGTTACTGCTGGGACACAATGCTCATGACATTCCTCTGTCAAGTGACACATCAGTAGAGGCAGACGAGTGTGACGGATTTTTGACGTCACATCTGTTCACAGGAATTTTGCCTGACATGAGCAAAGCACTGCAAATGATAGATGGTGAAAAAGAGCTACGAGATATTAACTTTCCTCTTCAACCTGCACCAGAAGAATCTGCTGTCAAAGAGGGACGTCACTCCTCTGCAGAAGGATTCCGTTACCTGGCTGGCTACATTGCATATCGTGCAAAGAAGTGTGACAAGACACTGGGAACGCCGTCTGCTGATGTTTTAAGTCCTCCAACAAATGAAAATTATGGTTGGATTGAATTTCTATCTCGCGGTGGGCTTACAGTTCCAACACATGAGTGGCTACGTAAGGTGTCTCAGTTTGAACTAATTTTTAATGAATTTAATGGATTGGATAGTATTTCCAAGGAAAAAAATATAGTAAAAACAATATGCACTGCTGTCCAAAAATTAAATATCCGGAATTTTCTTCACAAGTTATAAAACTGTATGTCAGAACACGACTTTTCATTCTTATGCGGTTCCTCAATACGAAGCATAAAATGCAGAAAGCAGCATCAGCACAGAAGCGGAAATCAAGACAGTGGCACTCTTCTTCCACTGCAAACATCTAAACAGGTAAATCAACTGTTTTAAATAATTTCCTGAGAACTTATTGGTGTTATAAGTAGTTGCTTGTCCTTAGTAAGAGTCGCTTGCTGCGCTAGCCGCTGCCTCGCTTTGCTCTTACAGTGACGTCACTGCGGCAGCCAATCACAGCCGATTTGGCTTCGGGCACAACCTCCCTTTTAAATAACCTTGTATGCTTCTCTCCAAATATTTATGCCTCTCTACACCTTACATAAAATGGTAATATGTAATATTCTAAATGCAATATACTTGAGCTTAGCTGGTAATTAATAATATTCATTATTAACTGTGTTACTGTGATCATACAAAAATCTCCAACAACAATTAACAGTTTTCAAATGTCACTTTACAGAAAAAATAATATTTAAACGGAGAGACGGCATAAGGTTTTACTTCCTCTCGACTCCGTTATAAAGGTTAATTAGAGGAAAGGACAACGAAAAGATACTGTCCTCAGCGTCCTGATTGTGCCACACACTATATTGGTGGCTTCGGCCTGTGCCGGGATGCGACACATTCGCACAATCAGTTCGTCTATTTAGCTGGAGAAAGCACACGCCATTTACAAACACAAAGAAACCGTTCAACCTATTACTCCTTGCCTAGACGACGTATAAAACTCGCGAACGATGCGTCAGAGCAAGAGCGTTGCTAAAAGGAGATTAAAACCCTTCGCTAGATGCGTTTGAGAGGCAGAGGAAACTAACCGCGTCTGATAGTGAGTGACAGCTATGACCGGAGAACACCGGGGAACTTATCTAGGGTATCAGGAGCAAGCTATCACCGGCGGTTATTATACACACACATGCGCACACGCTGCCTCTCTTTGTAGGGATTTTGCGGCTGGTGGCAGGGGCGGGGTTGTGCTCAAAGTCGACGAACTGCGCCCTGCTGTGCTCGCCTCAGTGCCCTAAGGAGCTTCCTCTGTAGGGCCCGCGCGGCGAGCAGCAGGCGTCAGCCCTTCAGCCCTTTGGCAGGCGCTCGCTACAGCACCGTAGGCCGGCGCGTAAACACGGCTCCGCACTCTGTAACCGGCCGGCGGGGGGCGTTTCCTGAGGCAACGCCGGCAGCGCACGTGCCGCACCGGCCCCTGTGTACAAAGTAAACGAAGGCAACACGGCCCCACAAATAACATCGCCGTGTTTGCTCTTTACGTGTACCCATAGCAAAGGACCTTCGCCCATTCAGACTCAGCCCGCAGTTATTTACAGCCTCTTTCGACGCTGATTTTACCGACTATTGCCACATAAGGAGTTCGTCGCATCGTCAGCGACTGTCAGCGTCGTAGGCGCAGTAGGCAGCTCAGAATGCCTGCGATGGTGAGGTGGGGAGTGAGGAATCTGTCCTTACCCTCGCTCTCTTCCACCCCGCAACTGCCCATGGACACTGTTATTGGTCATCGGAAAAACATTGTCTTACGCCGTCGTCACACGAACCGTGGAACCGAACGCCAACGTTGAGTGTGCTGAATTTCTGGCACCAGTGTGTGGAAAAAACACGCTGCGGAATCTTTTCAACATGTGCAATATCAAACATCGCAGATATTGTGCATGTGCGCCTGTACGCAAATCAGTGACAAGGAACAACGCCCTCTCTCTTCCCAGTTCAGAGGTGGGAGACGTTATATCGCGTTTCAGTTGAAGCCAAGATTTAGTGGGTTTTTATAACAGCTTCTGTCCTGAGTATACATGACTCTTCAAAACACTAGTACATTGAAGATATCTCGAAAACGCTTCGTTATTGGCACGATTTGTTGTAATAAAATGTCGCGAAATGCCATATTGGGGTTAAAAAATTTTCGTATTCATACTTGCGTGTTATGCAAGCATGCCGTTTTAAGGCATTGACGATTCATAAAAAATGCGTTGTTCCTGGTACGATTTGTTGTAATTCAGTGCCAGTTAATATCAGCGATTCAACATTTCCGGAAATGGTAAGATACAATACTTGTTCGCATGTTTAGGAAGTTCAGAGGATGTCATGAATAGAGATGCAGAGTTACCAAGTGATGTGTGAGCTGTGTAGCTGGGTTTTGTCTTACTAAATCTAATTTTTTTGTTAACTTTCGCTTTTTCTAAAACGTTCAGGGGCTTTCCTGTTAATTTAATAGGAGTATGTTCTGTAAAATATGACGTTATCTAAATATAAGTGCACTCTTTGTCTGAAGTTAGTTTGTTCTGTTGGCTTCAATCACGAAACAGCGATCAAGTAAGAGTGACCTCAGAGTTTTACTAACATGTGAGAATGATGAAATAATTTTTATCTCATGTGAAAGATTATCATAACTTCATATGGCATTTTTATAAGCTGATGTCCCTACTGACTGGACAAGGAACATTCCTTTTGTTTTCTAAGATGTTCAAACATGCTGAAGTTTTTGTTTATCCGTACTACAAAGAGCACGACATGACAAGAGAGGAAATTTGCTACTTAGTATAGCTAACGTAGGTATTTTACTCCCTCCATTAGGTAAACAAAGTGAGTCAGTTGCGAACCAGATAGAGCCGAAATTGCCACTTCAGTCACAATTTCACCTAGCTGTATTCATGAAAATGTTTTTAGAACAGCGCCCACACGAACACTTTCTTATATTTCCTCCATGACATGTCGTCCGCGAATTAAATAATATGTATCTGTATCTACATCTACTAATCCAAAAGCCACCTTCAGCTGTGCCTGTGGTACTGTTATCTTTTTCCCCTTAGCTGTTCCATTCGTGCATGGCGCGTTAGAAGTATGATTGTCGGTAACCGTGTGAGCTCTAATTTCTCTAATTTTTTCGTTGTGGTCATTTCGCGAGACGTATTTTGGTTGGTTGGTTGATTTGGGGGAAGGGACCACACAGCGAGGCCATCGGTTCCATCGGGTTAGGGAAGGATGGGGGAGGAAGTCGGCCGTGCCCCAGTCAAAGGAATCATACCGGCATTTGCCTGAAGCGATTTAGGGAAATCACGGAAAACCTAAATCAAGCTGGCAGGACGCGGGTTTGAACTGTCGTCCTCCCGAATGCGACTCCAAAGTGCTGACCACTGCGCCACCTCTCTCGGTTCATATTTAGAAGGTTCAAATTGTTCAAATGGCTCTGAGCACTATGGGACTCAACTTCTGAGGTCATCAGTCCCCTAGAACTTAGAACAACTTAATCCTAACTAACCTAAGGACATCACACACATCCATGCCCGAGGTTGGATTCGAACCTGCGACCGTAGCAGTCGCGCGGTTCCGGACTGAAGCACCTAGAACCGCTCGTCCAACGCGGCCGGCCATATTCAGAAGGAACTAGTATGTTTTCAGACTCTTCCTTGAACGTACGCTCTCGAGATATTAACAGTAAACCTCTTTGTAATGCTCAAGACCTGTCTTTAAGAATGTACCACTGCAGTTTGACGAGCATTTCCGCGACTCTGTTATACTTACTATGCGAAATCACGATGAAAATTGCAGCTCTTCTTTCGATCTTCCTTATCTCTTTTATTAACCCAACGTGGCAAGAGTCTCAGACTGATATTCAAACCTCAAGAATCATTCTTACAAATGTTTTGAGAGTCACTTCTTTCGTGTAATAATTCAGTTCCTTTCAGAGTCTCTCAATAAATCTCAGCCTGGTATTTACTTTTCATGTTTTATGTGGTCATTCCACCGTATGTCCTTCCGGATGGTTACCGTAAACACTGAATTGCCAGACCCGCCAGGATAGCCGAGGACGTTAAAGTATCGCTTCCGGGATACGGGAGGTAAGCCTGCCCCTGATCGAACCCGTCTCGGCGTATGAACGACGACGGCTGGTGAGGCGGGCGACCAGTCTGGATGTGGTTTTTAGGCGGTCTCCCAATCCAACAAGGTAAATATCTGGCTGGTACCCTCGTTCCATCTTAGATAAATGCAAACATTTAGAGAAACATTCTCATGCTTCAACATAGATTTACTCTAGACGCAGACGATGGGATACACAGATTCCTTCTTGCGGAAAGTGATGGCGTCAGAAAGAGCGTGCGACCACCAGCTGTCGATAACACTGCCAAAACCCATACGTATAACAATGTCGACCCCGTGGAAAAAAACTGTGAATCCGCAAAAGAAGTCAACCGTCTCCATTACTTCCCAGTCCTGTTTCTGATCAAGGTTTTCAGGAGGTTACCCTTGACTGTAAGGCAAATGTCGGAACCGAGAATCCCGTCCGCAAATAATTCCAATGGAGACTGCCCCTGCCCCACTTCCAGCTCACCAAGTAGTTAAAAGATCCTTACCCTGCCGCGGATCAACACTCCAATAGGTCGCTCTGTCTTTAAGGGAAGAGAATGAAAAGTATCAAAGTAAAAATTCAGGTTCGAGCCCAAGAAGTGGGCAGTGGTGCTATCAACTAAAGCTACTTTCTCGTTCGCTGATGTTGTTGTACACATTTGTTACCTCTTTACTTCAACATCTGCCCTTCCTGCATTAGATCGCTACATTCGAGCGAATCCCTGAAGACTGCTACTATGTTTGGAGATTGTGCATACGTGAGAGACACGACCCAGAAGGCAGCCTCCTTGGTCCGTGCGCCAAAATTGTAAGATAAATAAGTATTTATGATCCAGATAGCTTCAAGACGCTAGAGCCACATCTTCAGGGATACATATTTATATTTATTTCATAACTTACTTCAAGCGAGTAGCAGTAAACGATCCAATACACCATGTGCAATTTTAATACAAGTGTTCTGAACATTTGAATTTGGGTCATCTAATGGTAATCGTCTGAACTAAGTTACGAAATAAATACCGGGTGATCAAAAAGTCAGTATAAATTTGAAAACTGAATAAATCACGGAATAGTGTAGATAGAGAGGTACAAATTGACACACATGTTTGGAATTACATGGGGTTTTATTAGAACCAAAAAAATACAAAAGTTCAAAAAATGTCCGACAGATGGCGCTTCATCTGATCAGAATAGTAATAATTAACATAACAAAGTAAGACAAAGAAAAGATGATGTTCTTTAGAGGAAATGCTCAATATGTCCACCATCACTCCTCAACAATAGCTGTAGTCGAGGAATAATATTGTGAACAGCACTGTAAAGCATGTCTGGAGTTATGGTGAGGCATTGGCATCGGATGTTATCTTTCAGCATCCCTAGAGATGCCGGTCGATCACGACACACTTGCGACTTCAGGTAACCCCAAAGCCAATAATCGCACGGACTTAGGTCTGGGGACCTGGGAGGCCAAGCATGAGGAAAGTGGCGGCTGAGCACACGATCATCACCGAACGACGCGCGCAAGAGATCTTTCACGCGTCTAGCGTTATGGGGTGGAGCGCCATCCTGCATCGTACGTTCCAGCAGGTGTTTATCAGCCAGGCTGGGGATGATGCGATTCTGTAACATATCTGCGTACCTCTCACCCGTCACGGTAGCAGTTACAAAACCAGAATCACGCATTTCCTCGAAGAAAAAAGGCCCGATAACGATAGATGTGGTAAATCCAACCCATACCGTGACTTTCACGTCGTGCTATGGAGTTTCCACGACAGTTCTAGTATTTTCGGTAGGCCAAATTCTGCGGTTGTGGGCGTTGACAGACCCTCGGAGCGTGAAATGAGTTTCGTCGGTCCACAACACGTTACTCAACCAATCGTCATCTTCCGCCATCTTTTGAAACGCCCACACCGCAAATGCCCTCCACTTCACTAAATCCCCAGGTAACAGTTCATGATGCCGATGGATTTTGTACGGATAGCATCGGAGGGTACGCCTAAGTGCCAACCAAACGGTAGTGTATGGAATGCCGGTGCAATGTGCAACTGCACGAGCGCTGACTTCTCCGTGCGTAGACGAACCCGCTACAGTCTCCATTTCTTCCTGAACTGTCTCATCAGCATTAGCCTTGTGCTCGGTCGGCCACTACGGGGTCTATCGTCTAAACAACCCGTGGCTTTGAACTTCGAAATCATTCTCGCCACAGCTGCATATGTCAATGGACCTTTACCCGTTCGAATCCCCTTCCTATGGCGATAGGATCGTAACGCTGAAGTCGCATATTCCCCATTCTGATAATATAGCTTCAGTAAAAGCGCCTTTTCAGGTAACATGCTGCGACTGCTGGCGCATCTAATTCTCTCTCTCATTACAGCTCCTTTGCTATCTCTGACAGAATTACAATGTCATCGGCGAACCTCAAAGTTTTTATTTCTTCTCCATGGATTTTAATACCTACTCCGAAATGCGCAGTCACTGACGTTTTGCTGTCCAGCGCCATCTGTCGGACATTTTGTGAACTCTTTTTTGTTCTAATAAAACCCCATGTCATTCCAAGCATGTGTGTCAATTTTTACGTCTCTATCTACATTATTCCGTGGTTTATTAAGTTTTCAAACTTATACTGACTTTTTGATCACCCGGTATATATCTCTGAAGCTGTGGTTCTAACTCCATGAAAAGGACTCGTAGTTGGAACATGAATAAATATTTATCACACAGAAGAAGTAGTCTTTTTCATGACGATATAATTCTACGGCTGTGGATATCCACAATATAAACTTTCCTGAACATACTGAGTGTCGCCAATCAGCAGCATTACTACTGGTCCTTATTCACGCTCCATACAATTCTTAGCGCGTCAGCGATTATTGAATTCTGCACGGACGCGGAATATTAGTTGACACGTCACTTGTCTGTGATAGTAGTGAGAGATGGGCATTTCGGTTTACTGGCTCGAATACTGCATGAAGTACAACGACCGTCTGCCGTATTTGGATGGCAAACGTACGCTCAGAGTAAGTGTGTGAGGCTGCTGTACCGTACAGTAGCGCTGCTACTAACTCCCTCTCGACGCAAGAGCGTCGTTGCTGGCGCCAGTGTTAATTAAGGACGGCGGGTAACTGGCGCCTCCTGGGGCGACGTTGATTGCCGGAGGCCGCCAGCGCTACCCTTCCCGCTGGTACTTGCGCCAGAAAACAGTGCTCTCCCTGGTGGCTGCCTCTTGCCAGCGAGTCCAGAGTATGTACAGGGCGCTAGTCCGTTTCAGCCGTGGGAGGTTCATTGTTCTTCAACGTACGCGTATGACTACAACGTTACACTTATTTTAACGACTGGGTCGTCCGAGTCTGTTACTGGGGGGGTGATCCGTAGTGTCTTTCACAGACAGGTAAAATCGGCCGCGCGTAAGGGAAACACTACTACACATTACCTATAAATAAAGTTTGTTCATTCCTGATGCCGCTTTGAAATGGATATAATCGCCATCTGTGAAAATGTTTATGTCCAGATTAGAAAGTTTATGTGACCTACGTTAGACGGTCCAGATGTATTTTTTCTGAGTTTTCAAGCGCAAACTAATACCAAATATTTTTATATTAACATATTTTCCGTGAGAAAATTTTATCCCAAAACTGAAATTACTTGAATGCGAACTGGTATCTGTGGCATCGATAGTTACGGTCTGGAAATATCGCTTCTACTACCGACTGGGCTAGCTTGCTACTGAGACTTTGTACTAGTTACGTTCAGTTAAAGTTTGGACAGCAACGAGCATTTGTTAGTTTTGAGATTATACATAACAGTCATCCTAACTTCACAGGATTAGACATGGACTACGGCTTCATGTATGCATGTATGTTTTTGATATTTAATTGTGTTTTTGACTCTATTAAAAGTGTTAAAGTTACATGCAGTACCGAAGTGCTTCACTCTCCTGCTCCTACTCGCTTCCTTTACTTTCGGCCTACATTACAGAAGCAGTTCACAGGAGCAGACCCACGCAAGTATCCGACACAGTGTGTTATGGTTTAGTAATTTTTTCACGAAATTGTTATTAAAATGTCTGATTGTTTTCAGACTCGAAGTTTTAGTTTTAGCATTCGATTCAAGCCTTTTTAAATAAATGCCTACGTTTCATTCTATGAAATTTGCTAGTGATAATCCTGATCTTTTTTCTTCCTTTTCTTGCTGTTAGTGGGGGGGGGGGGGGGGGGGGGGTTCTTTCGTGGTGACAAGTGCGCTGGTGTGAAAAACTTAACGATGAAAGTAACTTTCGTATGAAGTGTAGTTGCCAAGTAACATAGCTTGATGAAACTTGGACCAGCCACAGAAAAAAACTGTTACACTAAAGAACAGATACTAAAAGGTATCAGATAGATTATATAATGGTAAGACAGAGATTTAGGAACCACGTTTTGAATTGTAAGACATTTCCAGGGGCAAATGTGGACTCTGACCACAATCTATTGGTTATGAACTGCAGATTAAAATTGAAGAAACTGCAAAACGGTGGGAATTTAAGGAGATGGGACCTGGATAAACTGACTAAACCAGAGGTTGTACAGGGTTTCAGGGAGAGCATAAGGGAACAATTAGCAGCAGTGGGGCAAAGAAGTACAGTAGAAGAAGAATGGGTAGCTCTGAGGAATGAAGTAGTGAAGGCAGCAGAGGATACAGTAGGTAAAAAGACGAGGGCTAGTAGAAATCCTTGGGTAACAGAAGAAATATTGAATTTTATTGATGAAAGGAGAAAATATAAAAATGCAGTAAATGAAGCAGGCAAAAAGGAATACAAACGTCTCAAAAATGAGATCGACAGGAAGTGCAAAATAGCTAAGCAGGGATGGCTAGAGGACAAATGTAAGGATGTAGAGGCTTATCTCACTAGGGGTAAGATAGATACTGCCTACAGGAAAATTAAAGAGACCTTTGGAGAAAAGAGAACCACTTGTATGAATATCAAGAACTCAGATGGAAACCCAGTTCTAACCAAAGAAGGGAAAGCAGAAAGATGGAAGGAGTATATAGAGGGTCTATACAATGGCGATGTACTTGAGGGCAATATTATAGAAATGGAAGAGAATGTAGATGAGGATGAAAAGGGAGATACGATACTGCGTGAAGAGTTTGACAGAGCACTGAAAGACCTGAGCCGAAACAAGGCCCCGGGAGTAGACAACATTCCATTAGAACTACTGACGCCCTTGGGAGAGCCAATCCTGACAAACCTCTACCATCTGGTGAGCAAAGATGTATGAGACAGGCGAAGTACCCTCAGACTTCAAGAAGAATATAATAATTCCAATCCCAAAGAAAGCAGGTGTTGACAGATGTGAAAATTACCGAACTATCAGTTTAATAAGTCACAGCTGCAAAATACTAACACGAATTCTTTACAGACGAATGGAAAAACTGGTAGAAGCCGACCTCGGGGAAGATCAGTTTGGATTCCGTAGAAATATTGGAACACGTGAGGCAATACTGACCTTACGACTTATCTTAGAAGAAAGATTAAGGAAAGGTAAACCTACGTTTCTAGCATTTGTAGACTTAGAGAAAGCTTTTGACAATGTTGACTGGAATACTCTCTTCCAAATTCTAAAGGTGGCAGGGGTAAAATACAGGGAGCGAAAGGCTATATACAATTTGTACAGAAACCAGATGGCAGTTATAAGAGTCAAGGGACATGAAAGGGAAGCAGTGTTTGGGAAGGGAGTGAGACAGGGTTGTAGCCTCTCCCCAATGTTATTCAATCTGTATATTGAGCAAGCAGTAAAGGAAACAAAAGAAAAATTCGGAGTAGGTATTAAAATCCATGGAGAAGAAATAAAAACTTTGAGGTTCGCCGATGACATTGTAATTCTGTCAGAGATAGCAAAGGACTTGGAAGAGCAGTTGAACGGAATGGACTGTGTCTTGAAAGGAGGATATAAGATGAACATCAACAAAAGCAAAACGAGGATAATGGAATGTAGTCGAATTAAGTCGGGTGATGCTGATGGAATTAGATTAGGAAGTGAGACACTTAAAGTAGTAAAGGAGCTTTGCTATTTGGGGAGCAAAATAACTTATGATGGTCGTAGTAGAGAGGATATAAAATGTAGTCTGGCAATGGCAAGGAAAGCGTTTCTGAAGAAGAGAAATTTGTTAACATCGAGTATAGATTCAAGTGTCAGGAAATCGTTTCTGAAAGTATTTCTATGGAGTGTAGCCATGTATGGAAGTGAAACATGGACGATAAATAGTTTGGACAGGAAGAGAATAGAAGCTTTCGAAATGTGGTGCTACAGAAGAATGCTGAAGATTAGGTGGGTAGATCACATAACTAATGAGGAGGTATTGAATAGAATTGGGGAGAAGAGGAGTTTGTGGCACAACTTGACGAGAAGAAGGGACCGGTTAGTGGGACATGTTCCGAGGCATCAAGGGATCATAAATTTAGCATTGGAGGGCAGCGTGTAGGGTAAAAATCGTAGAGGGAGACCAAGAGATGAATACACTAAGCAGATTCAGAAGGATGTAGGTTGCAGTGGGTACTGGGAGATGAAGAAACTTGCACGGGATAGGTTAGCATGGAGAGCTGCATCAAACCAGTCTCAGGACTGAAGACCACAAGAGCAAAGAACAGAAGGGAACTGATAGAAACACACAACGAGACGAACAGGAATGATTGATGCTTTTATTCAAAGACAATAATAACAATGAAATCACCGGGATTTATAGAATCCCCCGCACATTACAAAAGGCGGGGCGTGTTTCTTAACAGGATGTGTGATCACCACGGACGGCAATATCCAGTGTGCTCCCACGCTGCCCACAAGGTTCGCAAGGTGTTTCACGAGCTGCGCCACCTGCGCAGTTAAGCGCAGTCGCACATCTCACCCTTAAAAACGGGCCGAATGCATACCTGTAAAGATGCCAGTGGGGAAGGAACACAGTGTCATCAAAACGTTGACCAGAGAGTCTTCAAAGTTTTGGAGGTCTGTATGTCGGTACAACTTAGGTCTCCCCTCACGGTAACACGTGGACCACCAAAATGGTGATGTCCTGCAGTACTGCAAGTACCCTCTTACGGCGAGGATGCATTCGGCCCAGACTTCATTATATGGATGAAAAAGTGAGACAGCATTGAACAGTACAGGTGAAGGAGCTCTTGGAACGTGAGGATATTCGGCGAATGGACTTAAATCCCATCGAGAACATGTGGGATGTGTCGGGGAGAGGCACTGCAGCACATTTCAGTGAACCAATCGCCGTCCAGCAATTGTTAACCGCGCTGGTAGATGAAAGGAACGCCCTACCACGAGAACTGTTACCAGCCTCATGGTCGACGTGGGTGCACGTTAACAGAGCACGTACTACTGTCTGTGGTGATCACACATCCTGTTAACAACCATATCCGTCTTTTTCAGTGTCCAATGGACTATCTTCTTTGTATAGAAATGTCATTTCAGTCTCATTGCATATTTATTTTAGTTACCTTCTGTGCTACACCATAGTTCTTTCTATGTGTGGTCCAAGTTTCATCGAGCTATTTTACTTGGCGGTGACTCGTTATGCGAAAGTTATTCTCGTTCATAAGTTTTGCACAGCAGCGTACTTCACAACAAACGTAATAATAATTACAATAATAATAATAATCACTGACATGTACGTTACTAAGCACTTGTGTATTTCCTTGTCTTTTCTCTGTACGTCAAGTAGGTATTTTGAAAATGTCTTAAGATTCTGGTGTGTGTGTGTGTGTGTGTGTGTGTGTGTGTGTGTGTGTGTGTGTGTGCGCGCGCGTGTGTGTGTAAATTCTGTAGTTCTGTTACAGAAAAAGAAGTTCAGTACAAGCTTGGATTGGGAGAAGAAAATCGGCCGCGTCCTTTTCTTGGAATTTGCTTCAAGCAATTTAGTGAAACCATGTAAAACAGAAATTTGGATGGCAAGAAGAGGATTTGAACCACTGTGTTAACAATTGTTCCACCTCACTCCGTAGTTCTGTCAGGGCAGTGAACAGAACAATTCAGAATAATTTAGCATTTCCTCAGCTACAACATTTTGTTACAGCTATCGTTTTGTATATGCTATCATGAATAATTAATACTACGCGGATAATGCATTGCTTTAGAATATTGCAATGCTTTAGATATTGCAATGCTTTAGAATTCCTGAACCAAAGTTGAAGATTTGGTGTCCTTAAGTGATGTTTAAATAGTCTCAGGTTCAAATTGTCTTCAACAGTAGCGGTTCAAGTTTTTACTCTTAACTATCTGTATTCAGTAACATGACAGGGGAGAATTCCCCGCTGGCGAATGGCGGAAGAGAGAGGTGAAAGTCGCGAACTGAATTATCTCTATGTTTCTTGCACTGAAGTGAGAGCTCGCAAAACATGATTGCGCCTCTGAAGGTAAATGAAGGCAAGAGCAAGAATTGCTGTAACTGGCACTTAAGGTGCGTGGTTTTCGAACGTGTGTTGTTCCGCGAGGCTGAGAGGCCCGCACTACTGCCTTCGCTCTGGACTGCTACTGGTTACCTCGATCGAACAACGAAGGAAGGGTAAAAATTCTTTTGTGGTAAGAAGTATGGGACCAAACTGCTGAGGTCATCGGTCCCTAAGCTTACACACTACTTAACCTAACTTACGCTAAGGACAACACACTCACCCATGTCCGAGGGAGGACTCGAACCTCCGACAGGGAGAGCCGTGCGAACCGTGACAAGGTGCCCAAGACCAAGCGGCGAAGGTAGGATAAAAGGTAACGTCTCGTTGCCACCGAGATCACTAGATGCGCAGCATGATCTTTGTTTAGACGAGGATGCGGAAGTAGATTGTGTAGCAGCTTGTGTGATCACTGCAGAATTCACATGAAGTAATTACAAACTTCGAGGAATCCGTATCAGGAACGTCGGAAGGATGTCTAAGCCACACTCATCTAGTAGATGAGATCTGTGTCTCAACTACAGCGTTACCTTGTAGTTTTCTCCGCTAGACGACAACGCGGACTTGCTGGCGAAACCGAGACAAGAAGAGCTTCTTGATTTGAGACTGGGGACTGAATATTGGCTATAAAATACAAAACCTTCTCTCATTCCTGACAGGGAGGACTTAATGATTAAGCAACTGTGCAGAAATTCCGCAATCAAAACTTACTTTCGATGAAGGCGACTTAAGTATTAAAACGTCCTCACTACTGTGGAAAGGTCACAAGCTAAGAGTAGGCGTGGCGTAAATGGCTCTGCGCTAAAGTCTGTTCTACAAAAATGGCAACATATAAAGTGATCTGCTGAAGCTAACACCTACAGTGCAATAATTTATTAAATAAATTCACAGAATGTGCATTCACGAAAAGGAAAAGACAAAGTAAACAGGCATGACAGAGTATCATAAGTAGAGAATAAATAAGAAAATAAAACTTGAATTGAAAAACGTGTGCGCAGAAGATACATAGAATAGACGTTGAAGGGTACTGACGATATAAACGAACAGAATGATAAGTTAAAATAAAAAGAAAGTTAAGAATGAAAGATTAGCTTTAACAGATGAAGATTGACGGGATAAATACTATTAGGCCTAAGCAGGCACAGCAGTTATTGCATACAACAGAAGACCAGAGGCAAAACTTTCAATCAAGATAAGTGATGACAAGTTAACATAAAACGCGGCGTGTCAACTTTGCGGCGATAAGAAACACACTTAGAAGGGTGAAACTTGATTTGTTTTACTCAGAGGCCTCCAAATAATTTTATAATAAAAAAAAACAAAAAACGTTAATTTTGTCATTTTCATCGTTCCGGCTCCCTTTAACATAAAACGCTAGCAAAAAATCCATTTAAATTGAAAGAGTGAATGAGGAAAAGAAAGGAAGTATACGCTTACAATTTCCTAGGCGCAGCAGTATGGATCTCGCTTTTGATTTTATAGCCTCGTAGCTGCTAAAATTAAAATAGCTATTGCGGACCTTTGCCCATTTAATTAGAATCATAGTGACACTCCACACTGCATCTCATCAAAACTACTCTGCCACCTCTCAGTTGACATTAACATGGGATGTGTCCACTCTTCGACTTTATGATGGCTTGAACTCTGCTGAAACTAATGTGGTGTCAGTGTCCGTAGACAATCCTTCTGCTTGACCCGAAGCCAGAGAAGCTAGTGATTTTGGAGGCTGGCGTCTAGAGTGCAGTGAAGTTCTAACTCATTCCAAAGGTATTCCATTGGGTTCAAGACAGAAGTGTGCAAAAGCTAGTCCATTTCGGGAATGTTGTTGTCCACAAACAGTTGCCTCACAGACTCTGCTTTATGACAATGTGTAGTGTCATAGCGATACTATCAATAATGTTGTGCTATTTCACTACTGTACGCAGTACACAATGCTGAAATGTGTCTTCATATCCTTCTGCAATTAGCGCGAAAACGAAACAACCCCCTAATCACGAGAAACCCCTTCATACTTTAACACCACCTCTCCATACTTCGCTGTTGACACTTCACATGAAGGAAGGTAATGTTCTCCGTGCTTTCGCCAAACCCCAACCCTTCCATACGATTGCCACATGAGGTAGCACGGTTCGTCATCCAAGGCCACTCGTTTCCAGTCATCCACTACCCAGCAGTATCGCTCTTTACACCACCTCAAGCGCCCCGACATTAACAACAGAAATGTGTGATTTATGAGGAGCTGATCGACCATCGTACCCCGTTCTTTTTAACTTCCTACGCTAGGTAGACTCCTGGCAGCACCCTACAATTCACGAATGATTCCTTCTGTCGATGTCACGTGATTTTTCACAACCATTCTCCACAATGCTCGATGGCCTCCGTCTATTAGCACATGAGGTCTGTCTGGTGTTTGTTTAGCGGTATTCGTTCCTTTGGGTACCCACTTCACAATCACAGTCGACTTGGACAACCTTAAAAGGGTTGAAATCCCCCTGATCGATTTTGCTGCTCAGGTGTCATCCAATGACTAGTTCACGCTCGAACTCAGTGGGTTCTACGACTCATTCCGCTGTTACTCCTTTTATACTGACAACGAACTACTCGTTTCCTCTTCCTCTTTCGACACCTGGTGGTCAGTTCCACACCACACAGAAATGTTATAACGTATAACGAAATCTTATTTTATCGATTGTCAAAAATGCAATTCACAGGACGAACACAGTCAAGAAACCAAAGACCGCAATTACGTCTTCCTATTTTGTTACTAGTGAACTATGTGTTGTCGGAAGTAGGAGGCTGCGAAACAAACTGCAATAGCAGGAACTTGTCTTACTAACGACGATGTGTCTAGCTGGTATTCAGAAGGGTATTATAGAAATAAATGTTTTAGTACCATTACAAATGGAAGAAAGGAAAGCATATTCGGACGTAATATCCCGTTGATGATGAGGTAATTAGAAACCGAGCACTAGTTCTGAGTGGGGATTGAAACCGGCTGTGACCTTTTCTAACGAATTATCCCGGCATTTTCCTTACGCGATGTAAGGAAAACACAGAAAGACTAAATCTGGGTGGCGGGACACATTTTGAACAGCCCTCCTCCCGGAAGGGAGGCCCGTGTCTTAGCAGTGCATCACCTCGCACGGTGTCAGCATTTGAACGACGAGTGGCTTAAAAATTCTTCATACCTGACAAATAATATTGCTTGAGAAACTATCAGTCCACGCGCTAGTGTAATGTTTGTACGCAACAAAGGACGTTCAGTACACAACAGGAAGATTGATGACACGGGCCTTAAGACAGAACGTCTACTACGCGTCATCCGAATGCGTCATCTCACAGCCGGACTACGTAACTCGGGTGTAATTTATTGGAGGAGCGGGGAATTCCTACTTGTTAGGCAAAACATACTCTTACATAAAACCGTTATATTGTTTGTAGTTGTGAAATGGGTAACTGAAGTGAGAACCGGAGATCCTGGAAAACTTACTTCACACCACCACAATTTCCAGTGGATTTCACAGAGTGTTAGGCTAATGCTAGTGTGAAGTTTCTTCGTCCTAACGAGCACTGTGGAACCTAATCCACAGTGTCTTAAAGTAACATTATTTGGGTGCATTTTATGGTGTGATATTTGAGTGCCGAAGAAACCCGAGCTACTAGCTCGAGTCTTTCTTGTTATTTACTCAACGTTATACACTGTTGCGTCTTTTATAGAAGTTAAACATTAACTTTTTCGTACCCAGAAGATTTCTTTTAAATTACCTGACATTTTCAGAAGGAGCGCGATCTCTGTATAAATGTGACGAAGCTTCCAAAATAGAAGTTTTATTGGCCAGATCGTAGTTGACTCGTATTCTGGTCACACGTTTCAGCAAAGTTATATTTCCACCTTCAGATCAGCAGCGTACACGTGAATTATAAGGCCCCACGTGTGGCACATTGCCATCTGGTCATCGAAAGCATGGAGGTAAACTCACAAAAAAGACATCTCCATGCAGCATTAAGTACCCTAAAATAAAAGCAATAACTGTATCTGCAAGAGACAGAGATGTCAAATACATCAGACAGAGCACATCCACTAGTGTCAGATGCGTATATGTTAAGAACCGGCTCCAGCTATACTGTCTGCAAGAACGAACAGTTAAAATTCGGCTACAAAACTGATAACTCTACGCAATTTTGAGGACCCTCCTAGTTATTATCATTAGCCGCAAAATTACGATTAATTCAGTTTTTTGTCTAATCATGCACGAGGTGCAGTGCTGTTGAGACCAGTTCGTTACTTTTACACTCGAATATTTAGAAGATTTAGCGCAGTTGAAAACACGAATTTTTTCTTTTGGTGAAGGCAAGTCGAACGAAGGTACATAATATCCTTGTATTTAGGTAATGCGAGACTTGAATCCAGCTTGAGAGTACCTAAGATATGTGTTTTATTGGTACTATTAGAATACCTATAACGAATTAGACAACGAGCATTGATGACACAGGTCTATGGAGCTGGCGGAAATAAGCAATGGCCATAAAATGTTGCCATTCACACAACTCTCACGCAAACTTAGGATTTTCGATAAAATCTGCACTGTTCATCTGGTGCGATCTGCGATCCAATATAATTCCTCTGTCGCTTCGCACTGCGACACAGAAAGAAACCGAATTACAAGTTACTCACGAACATACAGTAACTGAAGAGAGACAAGACGCGATGTGCCTCGCTGGAAGCTTGTGTGGAGGAAATGGATGTTGCGAGAAAGACGCAGAAGGGAGGAGGAGGAGGAATTACCGTTCCATCGAGAGCAGGCGCTGCGGCGTAATCCAGTTACCAGTGGGCTAACCACTCCCAAGGTTTCTGCCGCCCCTAACTCAGTTTTCCGCTCAGCAAGTGGATTTATAAGCGAGATCGCAGGCAGAAGTCAATAAATTGGCTGACATCAGCTGTGCCATTGGAAGAACGAGAATTTATGTTCCGAGTCTTACGATGATAGCAGTTTACCATCAGAGTACACCGCGATGAAAATTGCGAGTATTCTATGTTCCACAATGTCGAAGTAAGGTTAAATGACGATTCCGGACATTCTCCACTAGAAAAATTCTGTTTTTCTTCGAAACTTCGCGAAATCTCCTGACTTTAAATAAATACTGCATTTTTTATTCTAGATTAGATTATTATCGTCATTTTATGTTAAACAGTCCATTGGCATCTGTCGGAACACGTTTAGATCCCCATCGAGAATGGGGCCATGAAAGATGGAGAACAAAGAAGGAGTGAGAAAGAATTTTGGCCGGCCCTCATAAAAGTAACTAACCCGCCTTTCGCCATAATATAATTACGAAAATGAAGGAAAAGTTAAATCGTGATGGCCAGAACTTTCTCGTGATTTCGATTCGAAGGTTTAATCTTAGCCCTACCTACCTCGGTTAAACTTCAGATATTCCTATCATCATTTAATCACTGTGTTTCGCAGACCTTAACAAGAAGGAGAATCTTCAGCGATGTGGAAAGAATGAAATTGTTGTTGTTGTTGTTGTGGTCTTCAGTCCTGAGACTGGTTTGATGCAGCTCTCCATGCTAATCTATCCTGTGCAAGCTCCTTCATCTCCCAGTACCTACTGCAACCTACATCCTTCTGAATCTGCTTAGTGTATTCATCTCTTGGTCTCCCTCTACGATTTTTACCCTTCACGCTGCCCTCCAGTACTAAATTGGTGATCCCTTGATGCCCCAGGACATGTCCTACCAACCGATCCCTTCTTCTAGTCAAGTTGTGCCACAAACTTCTCTTCTCCCCAATCCTATTCAATACCTCCTCATTAGTTACGTGATCTACCCACCTAATCTTCAACATGGCTACACTCCATACAACCACATTTCGAAAGCTTCTATTCTCTTTTTGTCCAAACTATTTATTGTCCATGTTTCACTTCCATACATGGCTACACTCCATACAAACACTTTCAGAAACGACTTCCTGACACTTAAATCTATACTCGATGTTAACAAATTTATCTTCTTCAGAAACACTTTCCTTGCCATTGCCAGTCTACATTTCATATCCTCTCTACTTCGACCATCATCAGTTATTTTGCTCCCCAAATAGCAAAACTCCTTTACTCCTTTAAGTGTCTCATTTCCTAATCGAATTCCCTCAGCATCACCCGACTTAATTCGACTACATTCCATTATCCTCGTTTTGCTTTTGTTGATGTTCATCTTATATCCTCCTTTCAAGACACAGTCCATTCCGTTCAACTGCTCTTCCAAGTCCCTTGCTGTCTCTGACAGAATTACAGTGCCATCGGCGAACCTCGAAGTCTTTATTTTTTTTCCCTGGATTTTAATACCTACTCCGAATTTTTCTTTTGTTTCCTTTACTGCTTGCTCAATATACAGATTGAATAACATCGGGGAGAGGCTACAACCCTGTCTCACTCCCTTCCCAACCACTGCTTCCCTTTCATGCTCCTCGACTCTTGTAACTGCCATCTGGTTTCTGTACAAATTGTAAATAGCCTTTCGCTCCCTGTATTTTACCCCTGCCACCTTTATAATGTCAAGGAAATCGTTTCTGAAGAAGAGAAATTTGATAACATCGAGTATAGATTTAAGTGTCAGGAAGTCGTTTCTGAAAGTATTTGTATGGAGCGTAGCCATGTATGGAAGTGAAACATGGACGATAACTAGTTTGGACAAGAAGAGAATAGAAGCTTTCGAAATGTGGTGCTACAGAAGAATGCTGAAGATAAGGTGGGTAGATCACGTAACTAATGAGGAGGTACTGAATAGGATTGGGGAGAAGAGAAGTTTGTGGCACAACTTGACTAGAAGAAGGGATCGGTTGGTAGGACATGTTTTGAGGCATCAAGGGATCACAAATTTAGCATTGGAGGGCAGCGTGGAGGGTAAAAATCGTAGAGGGAGACCAAGAGATGAATACGCTAAGCAGATTCAGAAGGATGTAGGTTGCAGTAGGTACTGGGAGATGAAGAAGCTTGCACAGGATAGAGTAGCATGGAGAGCTGCATCAAACCAGTCTCAGGACTGAAGACCACAACAACAACAACAACAACCTTTAGAATTTGAAAGAATGAAATTATGTATTAATAAAAGCTAGGAAATTATAGAAACTTAACCTGGACAGTGGAAACTGTTTTAACAATTAATTATTGCTACTATGTTAATTCTGACATCAGCTGCATTTTATCACACAAACTAGAAAAAGTCGCTGCTGTTTATCCCCTATTGGTAGCTCAATATGTATTTGATTACACTGATATTCTTCAAAGTAAATACCACATTGGTAAATCCTGAAAAGGATTTTTTTATGTAAGATTTTGCGTAAGGACTTGCGCACAAAGAATCGGCCTCATATTTGCATTATCTATGTAATACAAGAAGGTGCAGCCTTCCAATTTTTGATAGAGTGGCTAGGAGAAGCATGGCTGTTCGCCTTTGCCTTTCTGCTTCCAGCTATCTTAATGTAAGCATCGTGGGCTGTAGTTGTATATACTTCCTAATATACTAACTTACTTTGAGTTAACCCACCAGGCCGCGTGTTTATCTCTGTACTTAATGGCCGGCCGTTGAGGCCGAGCGGTTCTAGGCGCTTCAGTCCGGAACCGCGCTGTTGCTACCGTCGCAGGTTCGAATGCTGCCTCGGGCATAGATGTGTGAGATGTCCTTCGGTTAGTTAGGTTTAAGTAGTTCTATGTCTAGGGGACTGATGACCTCAGGTGTTAAGTCCCATAGTGCTTAGAGCCATTTGAACCATTTGTATTTAATGTGTTACGAGTTCTATTTTTGAGCTTTCTCGCAGGGAAGACCCAACACTTCGTGGGGCACCGATCCACCATCGGCGTGATTTCATTATTAATTTGCAATTTTCATTTTTTATTTCTGCCCATCTAATCTTCCGCATTCTTCTGATGAGGTGGGTAGATCACATAACTAATGAGGAGGTACTGAATAGAATTGGGGAGAAGAGGAGTTTGGGGCACAACTTGACTAGAAGAAGGGATCGGTTGGTAGGACATATTCTGAGGTATCAAGGGATCACCAATTTAGTACTGGAGGGCAGCGTGAAGGGTAAAAATCGTAGAGGGAGACCAAGAGATGAATACACTAAGCAGATTCAGAAGGATGTAGGTTGCAGTAGGTACTGGGAGATGAAGAAGTTTGCACAGGATAGAGTAGCATGGAGAGCTGCATCAAATCAATCTCAGGACTGAAGACCACCACCACAACAACAACAACATTTTTTACTTATTGTACGACCAGAGCCTTCAGTCATACAGAAAATAAGTCCGAGTTTTTCAAATCAGTCATACGGCAAAGGGCGGCTATCAAATCGCAATATGCAAGTTACATTTTTTAAAATTCAACCGGTCCTCATCCTGTGTTGTGCCGCCCGCAATACCAATCTGGGACACTTGAGAACTTCATTCGTGTAAAATTTTGCAATATTTTAACTGGTGGAGATGGAAGCCAACTCACACAGAACATTAATGCTTGCCGAGCAGTTTTGGAATGAATGCTACTGCTATCCATGTAGCTAGAAGAGCTTTTCATTTCTTGCTTCAACATTATCGGGTAAATTGTAGGAAGGGTAGCTAATGAGAGATGCTTTTAGTTTTTTTTAAACTGGATGCTTTAATAGGCAAGATATACTTGCTGCACATGAAGCGATTTCAGTGTGAAAGATTTTTAACGTTGTTGAACTGTCGATTTTCTGTTGCTAATAACTATGTATAAATTATTTTGACGTTATGTTTGTCCAATGTTTATATTTTTCCATAGACGTTTCACCTAATTTTGTTGTGAAGCATCTTCACCGGACTGAACTCGAAACGCACACCGATGAACTAGAACATTATGACAGGCAGTTGGTCCATCAGTGGAACGCAATACAGTAGCGATTCTGCATGGCATGGATTCGAAAAGTCCTTGGTTGATTTTCAGAAACGTTTGGCACCAGGCACCTACACACACGTCTCGCAACTCACGGGTGATGCAGGACAGCGGTTTGTGGTAGCGGACCTGGCGCGAGGTAGCGTCCCAGATGTGTTCAAGCGGGTTCAGATGAGGTGAATTTGACGGCCAAGACAATACCGTGAGCTCTGCAGCACGATCCTGACCTTATGACAACGGACAGTTATCCTGCTGGAAGATCTACATCTACATCCACACTCCGCAAGCCACCTGACGGTGTGTGGCGGAGGGTACCTTGAGTACCTCTATCGGTTATCCCTCCTATTCCAGTCTCGTATTGTCCGTGGAAAGAAAGGTCGTCGGTAAGCCTCTGTGTGGGCTCTAATGTCTGTGATTTTATCCTCATGGTCTCTTCGCGAGATATACGTAGGAGGGAGCAATATACTGCTTGACTCCTCGATGAAGGTATGTTCTCGAAACTTCAACAAAAGCCCGTACCGAGCTACTGAGCGTCTCTGTTGCAGAGTCTTCCACTGGAAGAACGCGCTGCTCTCCGTTGGATCTTCTCTATCTCATCTATCAACCCTATCTGGTATGGATCCCACACCGGTGAGCAGTATTCAAGCAGTGGGGGAACAAGTGTACTGTAACCTACTTCCTTTGTTTTCCAATTGCATTTCCTTAGGATTCTTCCAATTAATCTCAGTCTGGCATCTGCTTTACCGACGATCAACTTTATATGATCATTCCATGTTAAATCACTCCTAATATGTACTCCCAGATAATTTATGGAATTAACTGCTTTCAGTTGCTGACCTGCTATATTGTAGCTAAATGATAAAGGATCTTTCTTTCTATGTATTCGCAGCACATTACACTTGTCTTCATTGAAATTCAATTGCCATTCCTTGCACCATGCGTCAATTCGTTGCAGATCCTCCTGAATTTCAGTACAATTTTCCATTGTTACAACCTCTCGGTATACTACAGCATCATCCGCAAAAAGCCTCAGTGAACTTCCGATGTTATCCAGAAGATCATTGTTTTCGTGTAGTGACAACAGAGTGGCTGAGAATTCTGTTTTCCATTATAGGTTTTACTAGCCGAAACAAACGTTTATCTGTGTTAGATTACGTAGCTTATGCTTCTTCCCTGTAGCTGCTTTCCAGATTTCGAAATTCACTTGACGCCGTTTCAAATGCAAGGCCACACAGGCAAAAATATATCTCAGTTGTTCATTTCTATAAATGGTGAGGTGCTGGTTTTTAACTATCTCCAGCAAAAGCAAAGAGCGCTGCAGAAACGCTCTAGACGACTGCGCGGTACGCTGGTATGCCGGCTTCCGCCTGCAGAGTCGTAAGTGTGCCGCAAGGTCACTTTGCCGGCGCCTGGCGGCCGGGCCGCGGCCCAGCTGTGTAAGGAGAGAAGCCGCCAGCCGCTACGTCACGCAGACCGGCCAGGTACACTCGCCGCAGCCCACGCTTGCACACGAGACGCCAAAAGCAGAAGTGGCCGCAGAGCTGACTTTGTGAGTCATCTTGCGGAGGATCACGTCCTCTTCAGTGCAGTCTCACCTCGCTGCAACTTCCCTTTAAAACGCGTCACGCTTTTAAATCTCCCGCTCAGAAGATGGATGCGACACTGGGAGGTGCAACGCGTGCCGAAGTAGGACAGAAAGTCATTATCCAGCACACAAACCAAACACTGTGTAGAAAGGAACCCCGTTCTCTTGAAGCTGACTGTAGCGTACGGAAATCACGTTTCTTTTCACGTTGCTCGGTGGCTCAGTAAGCGCCAAAATATGGATTTGTACGTTTGGGGTTAGACCTCCGGTCAGACCTAGGCCTTTTGTCAGTTATCAGTTCTGCGGCTGGAGCTCCCAATCCTTTTATTATCCAAATGCCGTGCTCAAGTGCAAAAAAATTACGTGATAATTAATAAAATTATTAACAAAATCCAGTCACCATTACGAGCTTCAGTGCGGTTCAGTGACAAGTCCTACTATTGGATCCAGCTTCAACAATTAAAGTGTCTTGTGAATGACGTAGGAGTATGCTTAAAGAGCGAACTAAAGTGGAATTACCGAATAAAGCTAGCTTTACGAAAGGCAGATGTCAGACGAAGATTCCTCGTAAGAACCATTAGGAAATATCACTCACTGACACACGAAACAGTTATCTAACAAAGCACTCTCTCGGTATATTCTTGGGTATTGGTCGTCAGTCTGGGAACCTTACCAATTGGCAATAATACAGAGACCACCGAGTTTCGTCACTCATTTATTGAACACGAGATCTTCACAAAGATGCTCATCTAACTCCAGTGACAGGCTACATGAAGAGCGTTGTGCATCACGGAAAGGGTTACTTCCAAATTTTCGAGTACTTTCGTTCCAAAGGGAATCGAGTAACATATTACTTTCTTCTACACACAGCCAAAAAATGATCGTGAGAGAAATTCGATTACATACGCAGGTTTACAGACAGTCATTCGTTCCACATACCATTCTGTTATCTGGAAATGAAGATGATACGGACTCCGCAAAATACTTGATGAGACGGATAGGAAAACTTGTGTGATTGAAGAGAATGATTCAAATGGCTCTGAGCACTATGGGAGTTAACATCTGAGGTCATCAGTCCCCTAGAACTTAGAACTACTTAAACCTAACTAAACTAAGGACATCACACACATCCATGCCCGAGGCAGGATTCGAACCTGCGACCGTAGCGGTCGCGCGGTTCCAGACTGAAGCGCCTAGGACTGCTCGGCCACACCGGCCGGCTATTTAAGAGAATGTTAATGGAAAGATGATGTGTGTTCATTGGAAAGACTTAATGAGCGGATGTAGGGGTTGGTGGCAGTTGGAGGCCTTTACTGAAACGGAAGAAACAAGGAGAGTTTTGGCTGATAAGATGGGTAGCTTTCGGGGATAATTTCATGGTTTGGGAAGGTGAGGCGATAGAAGTGAGGCGATGGAAGCTACGCTGGGAAACGATAATTTCAAAATAAGCGCAGCAGAAGACTACGACTCTCGAGCAAGGGTGATAAAAGTTGTTGGGACTCTAGTTTGTGGTAAATGGCGAAGGTGTTCTAGGTGAGGAAATATTGCAACTATATGAGTTGCTTCAGTATGCGAATGGCATCGCTGAGACATTAAAGTCTAACCTCACTTATTTTCTAAATTCGATATCATACTCCTCCTCACATATCTCAAACGGCGTACATACAATTCCGTATTTCACAAGCCCTCTTTGCGACCACACCAGTTATTCGGAAACTTACCGCCAACATACCGAATACCTATCCGGCTGCCGGTAGCCATTGGCTACGAACTTCCACTAGGGCAACATTTACCGGCACAAAGTTATCCTATCCACGTAACACTATCATCGCTCATTACCCACTGCTTTTGTAACTATAGTCTCCGCTTTAACATGAGAACCTTAACTTGCGTGGATTACCTAATATTACCACACATGTAGTGATTTGTGACGTTAAGCGCGTCTGCTTCTGATAGTTATTAACGATTGTCTAGTATATCCTGAAGCCCGGATGGCTTTCGACTTGTGCTCATGCACTTCATATAGCTTCGCAACTGAAATTGGCCATTAGTTACAGATATAGGCGGAACGATGTTGTCATTTCCTGTGTATTGTCGGTTTTGAAAAAAACGCTAGCCCCATCCACCGTTACAGCTCGTGCACGCCCGAGTGCGCTCACAGAGGCTGTATTGTAACAGTTCGTCAGTCATTTAGACGGCAAAAACTCTTGTCCGGCCGAAGGGATACGAACAGTAACATCACACACTCCAGGTTAAGTAGGCAGCGGAACGCTCAGTATAACCGTCTTTCGACAGTGTATGTGAAAGTTTCATCCAGAGCGAGCAGACATCAGAGCAGCCGACAGTAAAATTTATGAAGAGCGACAGGGCGAGGGGTTCTGTAGATATGATCACAACATATCAGTAATAACCGGTAACAGGCTATTTGTCCCGTCGTGAGAAGCGTACTTTAGGACAATTTTTAATGGTGTAACCTCCCCACCGCAATTTTAAAAGAAAGAAAATTGACAATACTTAATAGAAATGGGGAGCCAAGTGTAACCTCCTCACAAAATTTTTAAAGAAATGACGATACTAATTAGAAATGCTAATGGACATTGCTCTATGCGTAACCTGCCCACAATGAAATGTACTGAAAATGGGAACAAAAATGTGAAATACGCAATCTGACTCAAATATAAATCCTTCAAAAGTAAAGTCCATTCAGTGACAAGAAAATTCAATTAAACCGAAATATCGGTCTTTGGCCCTGTGTAAAACAATCAGAATTAAAGTCTTACCTCAGAATAAATGGATGTCACATATCTGCTCTTGTTGTTGCGCACCGCTCGGAGGAACTGCATTGCAAATAATAATATTGCCTTTTTTTTTTTTGTGATTCTAGTGAAATTTTTCTTCAAAAGAAGTAGAATGAAATGGGAAGTGCAACGAGATCTTTAGTTCAATAAAAAATTAGTTTTTTGAGAAAATGCTTTTGAAATAAAAAATTATTATTGGGGAACTTGTTGGAGAATAATTACAAAAAAATAAAATTTTTCATTATCTAATGATTATATTAATTAACAGTATACCTTATTCCTCATCTTGACCATTGTTGCCGACCGCCTACATCACACAACCGCACTGGGCTGCTACTACTGACCGACCGCTCTGCATGACGACTACAGACTGAGTACTGCTCTCAACTAGACAGAGCTACAGACTCGCAACGACTAACTGACTGCTACTCTGCATAGCGACAACTAACTCGCAAAGACTACTACTGACTGAGAACCGCTCGCAACACTCGCGCGGTCAAGCGCATACTCTCTGGTCACAGATGCTACAATGCCTCGCCATCGCTGCTGCGTTACATACGTGTTTCATAACCCTCCACTCGGGGGGCAAAAATTTGGCAGCGATGGTGAGTCATTTGGACTTGCCAAGCGCGGCAAAATTTTTCTTTAATTTACAAAATCCTACAACTTACAGAATATTTAAATGTTGTGCACACGCACTAAGTACAAAATATATCAGACAAAGACAAAATGTGAATACAAAACATAGTAGCAAATCAGAAAAGTATATACAAATTATTTGACAGATAAAGTGCACAGGCACTGAAAAAATTCTTTAGCATATGCAGAACAAATAAACAGACTGGCAAAAATAATTAGATGTAGTACATAAAGTAAATGTTGTGCACACGCACTAAGTACAAAATATATCAGACAAAGACAAAATGTGAGTACAAAACATAGTAGCAAATCAGAAAAGTATATACAAATTATTTGACAGATAACAAAGTGCACAGGCACTGAAAAAATTCTTTAGCATATTCAGAACAAATAAACAGACTGGCAAAAAATATTATGTTGACAAGTGTACATGCACTGAAAAATGTCTTTAGCATTTTCACAACAAATAAACATAATGGCAAAAAAAAAAAAATTCATGTCCAAAGTGCACATGCACTGAAAAATGTCTTTAGTATTTTCACAACAAATAAACATAATGGCAAACATCATGTCGACCAGTGACATAAGTGTACTCACACTGGAGTTTAGCGAATCGAAAAATGTATAACCTATGAACATAAATGATGTTACCAAAAAAAAATTTTTTTTTTTTTTTTATGTGACAAGAATCAGGATAGGAAAGGGAAGGATTGCATCATGGTTGTAGCACTTTAGATTGCACACAGCTGCTCTGAAAGTCCATATCTTTCCACAGTAGTACAACACCAAGTGACACAACTTGAAGTTCTTTTCCCATCAGAATTTATCAGTGTAGCCAAGACACTGAACTGTCGTAGTAATGTTCCATGTTTTCATTTTGGCAGTACATTAGGTACACCAAACAGTGGGACCATAATAATGTCTTCATCGCTCATGGTGGTGGACAGCATGTCGCGTCAACACCACACTCTTACAAGGCACACCAACGTAGAATTAGTGCAAAACCAAATATAGTGCTCCATGATCACTGGGATAAACAGGACAAATGGACATTGCAGTAATTCAGGGTAGTCAGCTTATGAGGTGAAGGACATCAAGTCACATAATATTGACAATTACAGTCTTCATTGATAGTTCGTGGCATTCATAGCCCAGTTATTGAACATTTCTGTACCAAGTATGTAGTATTACAGAAAAATGTTCATTAATTGTTTTACATAGAATCAGTAGCCTTCTTTTCCTGGTTACAAAATATTATGAAATAATCGCATTCTTTTCAGTTACAGAGTATAATTAAGAATCATTAACCTTTTCCTAATTACAGTTAATTAATCATTTGTCATTAATTAATCATTTGTCTAATTACAGTTAATTAATCATTTGTATAATTACAGTTAATTAATCATTTGTCGTTAATTAATCATTTGTCTAATTACAGTTAATTAATTAATCATTTGTAGCCTTAATTAATTACAAAGCATTATTAAACAATCACATTTATTTCCAATTACAAAGTATGAACATTGAAAACAAGAGTTAATTAATGGCATAATTAATAACAATTTCGTTGATTGACATTAATTATTGGCACTCAGTGGCCATCAAGTATTGAATAGAATAAAACATAGTTCATCATTCAGTATTATTCAGATCATTACAAAGTCATTATTAAAAATCAGTTAATTACAGTCAAATCATTAGTAATCACAGGCATTACAATAAACAGTGGCAGTTATTAGCTAGTGACAAAGCATTATTTTGAATATAGTCTCATTAAGAGGTCATTACTCGAGTGACATGCTATTCAGAGTTGATCAGTATTATTCAGAATTATCATAAACTAGTGACATTATGTGGGACTGGTAATACATTTTTTTGGTAGCAATGCATTGCGTTGGGATCGATAATTAATTGCTGAGGCATAATACTTTTTGCTTTTGACCTATCGCTGCAAATGAGGATAGGTAACGTCATTCGTCATGAGTCAGCTGTAGCAAGATTATGTAACAAGGCAGTACATGTGATCACATTTATAAATGATAAACACAAATGGGTAAAAAATATAAAAATGCAAGTACTAGAACAGGTATAATAAGTAACAGGTTTAGTAAGTGTCATGAAAAACTTCTCCTGGAAAAAATACAAAAACGGATTATTGACCTGAAAGAAGAAACGCACACTATGCTGAAAAGTAGTGAACTTCGAATTAACAAGTAGTGAAATGTGTACAAAATGTGTTCCATAGCTGTCCTTTCCAAAACTTTCCGTCATCCTACTATGCAATGTAACACCTGCTGTCAAAGCAAACCGCAACAAATACTTAAATAACTACGTAGCATAAATACATAACTTCAACATTATCCTCATCTGTAAAGAAAAAACTTCATTATCCATCACTTCATTATCCATATTATCATAACTTCATTATTATCACCACCTGTAAAGAAAAACTTCATTATTCATAACAGCATATCCTTCATCATTATTCATCAGTATTCATTATCATCTGCAAAAAATCACTTCATTACTCATTTCATAACTATTCCTTATCTCTAGCATATTTCATCACTAAAACTAAGATGTGTAGTTCAGTCTGACAGCCTGCATCAATCACCTTGTAATCTGAAAGAAAAAATTAGTTAAGACTGCTATTCTGTGATGAGTATAGTATAGTCTTGTTAATGCTTGTTAATCCTGATCCATTTACTCTTCCTCATAAAGTTATTGCATCTCCTTTCGTTTATTCCGTAGGTGAAATTCCCATTTATGTTAAATTTATTTCTTAGAATCATCATTCCTTTCTGAAATTGATGAACAAAGATTAATGTCTTGCATTTAAATCCTATACCCACTAAATAATGACTGGTTTATGGTGACACAATTAACCATACAACATAACATGACAGAAAACGTAATATGTCCAAGACATTGACAGTGTTCGGATGCGAAAAAATGTACACAGAATAATACAATGCAGTAGCAAAAAAAATGTGAAACAGTCACGATGTTGAGATGTCATAAGGCAAAAAAAAATGTCAAAGTCGACTGGTGTGTGTTATATCTTAACTATTTCATAGTGCATACAAACAAAACTGGAGTACAGTCATATACACAAAAAAATGGAAAATGTGCACGGTCTGATGTGTAACGACAAGAAGAGCGACCTGCTAACCTTACCTTGCCGGGCACTTGCCAAGAAAAAAAAATACGATAATCATCAATAAGTAGTCACATAAATATAATTGCAGAAATAGTCGTAAATGTGTAAATTCATCTGGAAAAATATGCACGGTCTGATGTGTAACGACAAGAAGAGCGACCTGCTAACCTTACCTTGCCGGGCACTTGCCAAGAAAAAAAAAAATACGATAATCATCAATAAGTAGTCACATAAATATAATTGCAGAAATAGTCGTAAATGTGTAAATTCATCTGGAAAAATATGCATGGTTTGATGTGTGACGACAAGAAAAGCGACCTGCTAACCTTACCTTGCCGGGCACTTGCCAAGAAAAAAAATACGATAATCATCAATAATTAGTCAGGTGAATTAATTGCGTTAGTAAATGGCATCATAGTGTGTTGAATCATACAGTGGTTTCACTCAATAAACGGTTTAATGTTTGAGATATGGTGATTGCCTTTCGATTTTCTGGTTCTCAAAGTTTCGACGTGTACAACATTGGGGTGAGGGATGCTGCGAATCCGATACGGACCTGCGTATAGAAGTTCAAATTTACTGCACTTACCTTTTAATTTGCTGGATAAATAGTGTGTACGTACTAATATCTTCTGTCCAACGTGAAAGTCGCGGCGTGTACAAACCTGTTTTTGCTGTCTTCTCCGGCGCTCTGCGGCACGTTTGATGTTGTTCAGCGCAATGTCAATTATTTCGTGGTGTCGTAGGCGACGATTTTTGGGGAATTCTATTAATTCTTTAATTTTGTTCGGTGGTTCAACGTTTTTCAGTATAACAGTCGGAGATAGCATAGTGGATTCATTTGGAATGGAATTAATTACATCTTGGAATGAGAGTATGTGTGTATCCCAATCAATATGTCTTTTGTGGCAGTATATTCTGCACAGCTTACCAATTTCCTTCATTAATCTTTCACAAGGGTTCGAAGAAGCGTGGTACTTGGATATATAAATCGGAGAAATGTTTCTAGCTCGTAACATGCGTGTCCATACGCTACTACGAAATTGAGATCCATTGTCAGAAATTACTTTCATTACATGCCCTACATGAGATAGAAAATGTTTTACAAATGCTTTCGAAACAGTTTTAGCAGTAGCTTTGCGTAACGGAGTGAAAGTAACAAATTTTGAAGTGAGCTCAACAGCGACAAAAATGTAGCAAAAACCTCTGTTAGTTCTCGGAATCGGACCAAAAATATCTACTGCGGCCATGTGTCTTAATTTCACAGGTATAATGGGATATAAAGGAGGAATGTGTGAAGTGGTGTCTGATTTAGCTTTCTGGCAAATTTTACAAGACGCTAAAACTCGTCGTATACGTTTTTCCATGTTGGTAAAATAACAGTTCTGTCTCAGTATAAGAAAACATTTTCGTGCTCCGTAATGTGCGTAACTTAAATGAGTGTACCAAATTAGTTTGTTAACCAGTTCGTCAGGAATGCATAATAACCAAATGTTGCTGTCAGGATGAGAGCGGCGAAACAGAATGTCATTGCGTACAGTGTAGTGGTTCCTAATCGTAACATTTTTCCTATCTTGCCAAAGGTGTTTAATTTCTTTCCACACATTGTCCTTATTTTGTTCTTGTGCTATGTCCTGTAATGACGATGAAATAAAATTTTCAAATGCAACCTGCTGAATGTACATGACACTGAAATTTGCTTTGCAGAAGTTGGTTGCTACGTCTTGCTGATTGTTACTGAGAGAACGCGATAGTGCGTCTGCTATAACATTTTGCGTACCGGGAATGTGAACTATTGTAAAATTAAATTCCTGTAAATATAGTTTCCATCTGCTTAACCTGTCGTGAGTGAATTTAGCTGAAAGTAAAAATTGTATCGCTCTATGGTCTGTGTAGACGGTGGTATGTCTGCCGTAAAGAAAGTGCCTAAATCTCGTGAAAGCCCATACAACACATAATGTTTCAAGTTCTGTGACGGAATAATTTCGTTCAGCAGGTGACAAAATGCGACTTGCAAATGCGATGTTTTTAATTACTGTAGAACCATCTTCTTCTATTTCCTGGAAAATGTGTACGCCTAAAGCGGTGTTGGAACTGTCGGTAGCAATGGAAAAATTTCTAGTAAGATCTGGATGCGATAAAAGTGGTGCATTCAACAAAGCATGTTTCAGGTTCATGAATTCAGAGTGTGCTTGCTTATCCCAAGACCAAATACTGTTTTTACCTGTTAATTGGCATAGTCTAGGCGTGTCTAAAGCAGAATGATGAATAAATTTACGAAAAAAGTTAATTAAGCCCAAAAAACTGCGTAATTGCTTCTTCGTCGTAGGAACAGTAATGTCACGTAGAGCTTGAAGTTTTTCCGGATCAGGTGCAATGCCTTCTGCTGAAATTACGTGTCCAAGAAATTTTATAGAAGTTTTGCCAAAGTGCGATTTACTGAGGTTAACTGTGAGTCCTTGTGCATGAAAAGTTTGTAACAGTTGTTCAAGAATCATATTGTGTTCAGACCAGTTAGCTTCTGCGATAAGAATATCGTCTACATACGTCGTAATTCTGTCTTTAAGTTCTGTCGGAAGTATTGTGTTCAAACCGCGAATAAAAGCTGCAGAAGAAATAGTTAAGCCGAACGGTAGTTTGCAAAATTGATAACAGTCGCCGAAACAGAGAAAAGCTGTATATTTTCTACAATTCGGATGAAGTTGAATTTGCCAAAATCCCGATTTCAAATCTAATGTGGAATAAATAGCTGTACCGTGAAATTTCTGTAAAAGTTCCTCTAATGTCTGTGGTCGATCTGTTTCATTAATAATAATGTCATTAATGTGACGTGAATCAAGTACAAGGCGAAGTGAGCCATCTTTTTTCTTAACAATATGTAGCGGGTTTATGTACGGACTAACTGCTGGTTCTATAATTCCTTGGTCGAGCATATCCTGCAATTCTTTTTTAACTTGTTCTCTATGAATATACGGAATAGGATAATGCTTAGCTTTAAATGTGTCGTGCGGTTTGACTTGAAATTCATACATAAAGCCGGACATAGTACCAGGAATGTTGTCAAAAACTGGAGCTTGCTGTAAAAGAATTTTGTGTAATTGCGTTCGTTCGTCGTCTGTAGTTGCACTGCTTTGTCTAACTTTATCGGAAATCATTTGTATTACGTCGTAGTCCATTTCGTCTGGAGTATTATAGTTGTGTACGTACGTATCCGTTAACAATGTGGGATTACAGTCTATGTCACGTGTTGCGGAAATGACCTCTGTGCGGTTGATTGTTTGTTCTTCCGCAGATAATGAGTGCTGAAATTCTAAAGCAAGTTGTACATTTTCATCCTTTAACATTAAATAAAAATTCTGAAAATCAATAACTGCGTCGTGTTGTACCAGAAAATTCGTACCTAAAATAACGTCTGTTGTCAATAAAGGCACAATCCAAAAATTAGAGTGAAAAGTATGACCTCCAATACAAAATGGTAAATGCGTCTGTAATTTAACGTCTACACCTTTACTCGATACTGCTCCTTTCACTTTTGTTTTGCCTAAAGGTAACGTCGGATAAGTATTCTCTTTGTTGCACTCGTTGAAAGTCTCCTCATTAATTACTGATATAGGTGATCCGGAATCAATTACTGCTGAGAATTTCGATGAACCAATTTTAATTTCGATAACAGGATGTGAAATGGTTTTCTGAATAACTGGTCTTTCCTGTAAAAGAGTGTCTCTGATGTCGTCAAAAGTAATTACATTTTCGTGAACAACATTTTGCGTGTCTAAGGTAGTGCTTGTATTATTGCAAGATGCGTCCTGTACATTATCTAGTCAGATTCTATCTGACGTGTTATTATTATTAGGAGGATTCTGTGGCATTTCGACTATTTGAACTGTCCTATTACTTCTTCCAGGCGTGTTACGCTCTGGATGGTACCTACTGTCGGGTTCATTCATGAGAATATGTTCTTGCGTATGATTTTGCTGTTGGTATGACCGACTGTTGTTAGACGTTCGCTGAAAATTGTCTTCATTATTTTTACGTCTGTCGTAATAGTCATTCCTATACGGTGCATTACGATAGGAATTGAAATACTGTCTTCTTTGTACGTAGTTGTTTCCTTGCTGACGTACGTTACTATTTGTTGGACCAGGGACTATGCGTCCACGCGGCGAAACATTAAAGCCTGGTTGACCTTGTGTATTCCATTGTTGGTTAGGTATCCTAATCGGCTGGTTTTGATGTTGTTGTTGTGAAACACCTCTATTGTTACTAAAGTGTTGTTCCTGTTGCTGAAAATTTTGACGGTATTGATAATTAGAATTTTGCCTGTTATTAAATTTCTGGTAGTTATCGTTCCTAAAGCGTCTGTTATCTTTCCGATTGAAATTACGTCCCTGATCATAATTGCAGTACTGTTGTTGACCTTGGTTGTTACTCGAAAAGTTTTTGTTTACAAAAGAATAATCGGATTGCTGTACTTCCAAGAGCTGTAAAAGATCTCTGAATGCTGAAATGTTTTCTTTTTGCTGGCCCGTTAGAAGTGACACTCGTAATGACCGTGGTAATTTAGAGATGCATAGTTGTATAAGTGCGGATTCACTGTACGGTTCACTTAGGTACTGGTTTTGTTGTACCATGTGCTCAAAAAATTGCGTTACACTGGGAAAATTTGAGTTTTCATAGTTTGGCAAACTAATTAGTTGATCTTTAATTCCGCGCTGTGTCGTCTTCGACCAGTACGCTGACAGAAAAGCATTCTGAAATTCCTCTACCGAGTAACACTGTCTCGCGATCGGTCTCATACGAGTTGCCGGTTCGCCTTCCAAAAAACTGCAAATAAATTCAAGTTTATGTGTTACAGGCCAAGTCGGTGGAAGAGCAAAGCTAAACTGTTGAATCCAATCCAGTGGGTGAATCTGCGTTCTATCGTTTTTAAATATTTTGAACTTTCTTACTGACAGAAAATGTTTATAGTCGAAATTATCATCTCTGTGTAATGAAACAGGTTCAGGATCGTAAGAGAATCTATTGAACTGCGGTTGATCGGAATCTAAGTCCCGTACTCTCTGTAGATTACCCAAATTATACGCGCTGCGTGAGTCTGACACATGTTCATAAAGTGGCGTCTGTTGTGGTATGTTATTAACTGACATGTTTTTCATCTCTGTTACTTCTTGTTGTAAATTTGATAACTTCCGACGTAACGTGTTGTTAGATGAATCGATTTCATTAATTGTCAGCTGTAAATTTTGAAATTCAGGCGTTTGGATAAATGAAACCGGTGCAGTATCGTCTGATTTATTGTCATTAGTATTTTCGATAACATCAATACGACTGGCCAATTCATCACATTTTTCAGTCAGTATTTTAACCTGATCATCGGTTTTAGAATCAGACGCATTAATCTGTTTTTGCAACTTGCGCGTAGTTTCGCTCAGTTTTTTAACATCAGCTTTGATGACATCGCAATCCTGTGTTAGATCTAGTTGTTCGAATCTATCTGTCACTGTTTGAATATTTACTGTGTGTGTATCCGTTTTTGCTTTAAGATCAGAAATTTCATCCCGTAATTCCGCGTTCAATTGTTCTATGGTATTAATCTTGTCGGACACTGTAGTAATATTATTGTCTACATACGTCTTCGCTTTCGCGAATATTTTACGTTTGTCCTCTTGTCTCTGTGCAGTGATTGTTTCCATGACTTGTCGTTTTACTTTGTTTTGATCTTGAATAAATCTGCGGAAACGCGTATCACTGTTCTGTATGTGCTGACTAAAGCGCTCGTTAATCTGAGTGTTCTGCTGTTCGAATTTCGCGTCTATCTTTGCGTCCATAGTGCGCGAAAGTTCTACCGTCATTGCTTTAAACTCGTCCCGTAATTGTGCAGCTTTTTCAGAGCATTGTTTAGCGACTCCGCTAATTTCGTCTCTGAGTGTTTCTGTTGCGGCTGTTTGCATTTCTCTTAATTCTTGCGCAACAGACTTAATTTCTTCGCTATTTTTTTGAGAACAAGCCTCAATTTCCACGCGCAATTGTTCCTTAGTGTCATGGCACTGCGCGGCAACGTCTCTAATTTGTTCACTAAGCTGTCTGTTATCTTCCCTAAGTTGTTTGAAATTTTCACTCTGTTGTTTATTATCTTCCCTAAGTTGTTTAAAATCTTCACTCTGTTGTCTGAAATTTTCCCGCAAAAATGCCATAATTGGATCCGAGCCAAAATTACCATTTCTATTATCTGTACTGTTCAATAGTGGATCTGGAATTGTTTCACTTTCTGTAACCATTTGGTCATTCTGAAATTTACAAAAAGGTTTGTCAGTCAAATGTATACTATCAGTCATTGTTTCGGAATTAAATACATCTGTCCTACTTTGTGTGATCTGTTCATTTTCATTAGACAGATTTGACTGTACATTACTTGAATTTTCCAAATCGGGTGTGTTAAGCTCTACAGCGCTCATTACCATAGAGCATTCTGCGTCATCAATTGTCGTCAAGTTAACAGACGAGACAATTGAGTTCGTTTGTTCATCATTAAGGTGAAAGTCATCATTAGTGGTTGGAATGCACTGATTGTTAGTGAACGCAGGATTGTCATCATTACGTTGCGTATCACAATTACTATCGGTCACGTTGTTTAAGTCGGTAATTTCATTCACAATACTTCGCGATACACTATTCACAGTCTTTCGCGGCATTTTTACAATAGTCAAAATTTTTCACAAAGCAAATAAGCACAAAGCAAAAGCAACACACAAATACAACAAAGCAGCAAATTGCCGTTGACCTGTAGAAAGAAAGTCACAATATTATTAAAAGCGTTGCGCCAAATCCTAATTATCTAAGCAAATAAGAGCAGATATCTGACTGTTGCTCAAAAGACTCTCAACGAAATACGATCCTGGACTGGGTGTCGCCAAGTGTAACCTCCCCACCGCAATTTTAAAAGAAAGAAAATTGACAATACTTAATAGAAATGGGGAGCCAAGTGTAACCTCCTCACAAAATTTTTAAAGAAATGACGATACTAATTAGAAATGCTAATGGACATTGCTCTATGCGTAACCTGCCCACAATGAAATGTACTGAAAATGGGAACAAAAATGTGAAATACGCAATCTGACTCAAATATAAATCCTTCAAAAGTAAAGTCCATTCAGTGACAAGAAAATTCAATTAAACCGAAATATCGGTCTTTGGCCCTGTGTAAAACAATCAGAATTAAAGTCTTACCTCAGAATAAATGGATGTCACATATCTGCTCTTGTTGTTGCGCACCGCTCGGAGGAACTGCATTGCAAATAATAATATTGCCTTTTTTTTTGTGATTCTAGTGAAATTTTTCTTCAAAAGAAGTAGAATGAAATGGGAAGTGCAACGAGATCTTTAGTTCAATAAAAAATTAGTTTTTTGAGAAAATGCTTTTGAAATAAAAAATTATTATTGGGGAACTTGTTGGAGAATAATTACAAAAAAATAAAATTTTTCATTATCTAATGATTATATTAATTAACAGTATACCTTATTCCTCATCTTGACCATTGTTGCCGACCGCCTACATCACACAACCGCACTGGGCTGCTACTACTGACCGACCGCTCTGCATGACGACTACAGACTGAGTACTGCTCTCAACTAGACAGAGCTACAGACTCGCAACGACTAACTGACTGCTACTCTGCATAGCGACAACTAACTCGCAAAGACTACTACTGACTGAGAACCGCTCGCAACACTCGCGCGGTCAAGCGCATACTCTCTGGTCACAGATGCTACAATGCCTCGCCATCGCTGCTGCGTTACATACGTGTTTCAATGGCCATTGCCGAACTGCATTACGAGTGAGGATCCGATATTTCATTTTTATGTGAAAATCAATAATAGCAATGTTCTCATACTAAGATCCCAGAAACATCGCACTGTAAAATAATGCTGTTCTTAAGCCATGCGTACACGTTTCGTTTATATTTGCCGAGAGAATAATTGCAATCATTACAAACAGTAGCGCCGTTAACAATAAGACTTTGCCTGCACTGTGGTCTAGTTTACACCATATTTTACATATGTGCGGCGATGCGAGTTGATTTTATGTGACTCTTTTTTGGAAGATGCCACTATGGCTTCATTATAGTAGAACATGTTTTAAAACAAATCTGAAGGTGGTGATCACTCACCAAAACCGATAGTTTAAGGACCAAACAATTTTGTGCTGACAGACGGAAATAAAAGAGATTTATTCCACACTTCCTGGATCACTGTTCTATACACGAGTACGTCTAAACGTGTGTATCACAGATAACGTGTTCAAAAATGGTTCAAATGGGTCTGAGCACTATGGGACTTAACTTCTGAGGTCATCAGTCCCCTAGAACTTAGAACTACTTAGAACTACTTAAACCTAACTAACCGGCAGATAACGTGTGCCTGGTCATCTAGGAACAATCGCTAACAGCACAACCCCTGGTGGGGGAGGAAGAATTTCGGAAGACTGATTCTCCACCGATTTCTATCAACTGTCATACGGGTGTTCGGAAGTACCTAAACCTACACGTGATGGGCGACGGACTGGACGACCGCGAGCTATACTGACAGCGTGTGGTCGTTCCGCTCACATGATCCCTGTGGATACTTTCTACTTTTGAGGCCACGTTATTTCTCGACTCGGACATACCAGATTAGAATATTTTACAATTTTCATCAGTATAATTTGGACGGCAAGAGGAAACGGAAATTTGTTGGAAGGGTTCTGAGAAGTGTAGTGCACCTATGGAGGAAACGGTGTAGATGACGCTATTCCGGCCATTTCTCGCCCGGGTTCCCGGGTTCGATTCCCGGCGGGGTCAGGGATTTTCTCTGCCTCGTGATGGCTGGGTGTTGTGTGATGTCCTTAGGTTAGTTAGGTTTACGTAGTTCTAAGTTCTAGGGGACTGATGACCATAGATGTTAAGTCCCATAGTGCTCAGAGCCGGCCATTTCTAGAAAACTGATCCATCAGTTGCACTCCATATGAAGGGCTTATTTCAATAGTGGTACAAGTCTATTTTTGTTCATTCTGAGATACAGAGTCCTAAAGTTAAATGAGCGCTGAAAAATCTGCAGTTGAGATACCAGAAATATTAAAGCATATGGCTTCTTGCTAGAGATGAACCTTTCTTTCTGTTTGTTACGACCATTAATTTCAGAAGCAATTATAGACAGAAAAGTGGAGGTAATGGACTTGTACCACTATTGAAATAAGCCCGTCATATGAGGTAGGCACGGCAGGGGACAACGAATTTATTCGAAGACACGCTGCTAAGTCTATAAAAGGTCGTACAAGATGTCTGAAAGTGTTACAGAAATACTCAGGAACACATGGAAGAATATCTGCGTTGTTTTAGCGAAACCCTGTTGTGTAAATTTAGAAAACAGGTGTTCGAGGTAGACAGCGAAACAATTCTGCTGCCTCTAGCGCATATCTTGTGTTGGAATCATGAGACTAAGAGAGTTTATGTTGCATAGAGCTATTTTGTCTTTCTCAAAAGCCGCGCAGGGTAGCCGCGCGGTCTGGGCGTCTTGTCACGGTTCGCGCGGTTGCCCGCCGTTGGAGGTTCGAGTCCTCCCTCGGGCCTATGTGTGTGTGTGTGTGTGTGTGTGTGTGTGTGTGTGTGTGTGTGTGTGTGTGTGTGTGTGTTTTCTCCTTAGGGTAAGTTAGGTTAAGTTAGATTAAGTACTGTGTAAGCCTAGCGACCGATGACCTCAGCAGTTTAGTCCCATAGTCCTCACCATAAATTTCCAAAATTTTTCTGCCTCAATATGCGAATGGAATATGACAGAAAAATCAGTAATATTTATACAAAGTACCCCCGCCCAAGAAAATTACAGTGGCTTTCGGAGTATGTAACGCCTGATTAAAAATATCCGGACATACCTATGTAATGCGGAACCGCCTCGTAGATGACATGAGAGACAGGCCTGCCAACATAAAAGGTCGGAGAGTATTGTTTTGTCAGTGGAGGGCAATAACAGCAGAGTGAGTCTGTTAGGAGAGCTCAGTGACGTAGAAAGTGGACTACTCGTTCGGTAACACCTGAGTAACAGATGCATCAGGGACATTTTAAACCTTCTAAAACTCTTCCAGTCGACTGTTGGTAATGTGATTGTGAAGTGGAAACGCGAAAGAACCACAGCTAAACTGCTACCAAGCAGATCTCACGTACTGACAGACATGGACTGGAGCACTGCTCAGGCCGGTTCTAAGAAATCGCCCGAAATAGGCGAAACGAATCACTCGGGAGTTACTAAGTGCTGCCAGCACACTCGCTGATCGAGTTGCTCGTCGTGGATCACACTTTTCTGTAGTCAACAGCGAATGAAGCTTGAGCTGGGATGTGATTTTGAGTGATGAATCACGCTATGCCCCATGTCAATCCGGTAGCAGGGTTTAGGTCGTTACCAGCCATCAAGTGTAGTGTCAGCAGTCAAGTACGGAGGAGGTGATGTTGCGCTATGGAGCTGTTTTTCGTGGTTAGGGTGTGGTCCTCTTAGTGCGCTTAACAAAGAACTAAATGCGGAATAACATTAACACATTTTCCACTATTTTAGAAGGCGAATAGTAGAGGAACGGTTCGAAGAAAGCGAACAGTCGGTCCCTAGGCAGCTAGGAAGTGAAACGACTTAGAAAATTTCGTGTTGTGTGGTATCGCGGGACTTAGTTGGGTTGTTTGGGGGAAGAGACCAAACAGCTATGTCATCGGTCTCATTGGATTGGGGAAGGACGGGGAAGGAAGTCGGCCGTGCCCTTTCAAAGGAACCATCCCGGCATTTGCCTGGAGCGATTTAGGGAAATCACACGGGACTTAGTCTCTGAGCGGTGAGCAGCCGCGCGCCTGGTGTGAACTCTAACTTTTCATATAGTTAAGGAGGTGCAGTATTGGACTTGTGTTTCGCGATGAGATTGTGAATGATCGAACAGTATCAAATGCACATGCGCTCGAGTGTAACAGTAACTCTAAATACGACCACTTTCGCTATTACACGTAATTTGCTTTCTGAATAAACATTATTCTAACCAAATAGCAACTGTGTGGCCTACATCATTTATGGGTCTTTAATTTAGTTCCCGATATTATTATTATTACTTGTATTATATGTTATATTTGTATTTCGCAAACTTGCCATCAGCCAGACAATTTAACCAAAGGGTCACAAGTGTCTAATTTAGGGCGTGTAATGCGACACCTGCGGTTCAAACTCTCGACGAGTTTGAGCCAAAACATTTCGACGAAGAGGAACCGCACGTGAGCTCTAACATCTTTGGAGTGTTAGCTCGCAAGTCTGCATACATACATCGCAGATGTTTGAGACGTGAAAAGGTCTCTAGAGCCATGCAGCTTTATTTGTTATCTATTCAGTAGGTATCTTATAGAATGTTGGTTAAAAATTTATCAACAAATTAATAAAAGAATTAAGAACACAAAAAATTTCTAAGAGTATGTGAATAAATAATACACGACAGGGGAAAGTTGTGAACGACAGCGAGAAACTGCTGTACATAATAGGAGGAGTTCGCACGCCACAAGCAAACTTTTCGGCTAGGGTTTGAATACTTGGGATTCATCATTTATTTTTTTCAGTTCTGTGGAAACCTTTTGAAAACGAAACGTGTCGAACAGTGCACAACTTCCAGTACAGTGCTTAAGGAAGTCTTATCCACAAGCATACCGGATTTTCTGTCCAACGCAATTTCTTTTGAATGAGTCACTATTGTTAGCTGAAACTTCGTCGAGGGAATGTGTCTAAAGAGACGGCCGAGCTGGGATTCCGCGACAGCTGAACAACGCCCTACACGAAGTGAGTGAACGGATACTAAAGACCATTATCACCGCTCTTTTCTGATATAATTATGTTTTTGACGACCGCACACAATTGTCCCGAAATACACCATATGAGATAATACAATAAAAATAAGTGGAACAAGCCTTAGTGCTTTAGTTTCAGATAGAGATTACGCCTGTAGTGAAAGTAATAGAGCTCAGTATGTGTCGACGTGACAATGCACACAGTCACAAAGCGCCATCTGCGTGGCAACAATTTGTCAACAACAACATCCCTGAAATGGAATGGCTCGCACAGAGTCCCACTCTGAATCTGATTTTCCAAGAAAGCTTTCTGTCAGCATTCAATACTAAGTACTGAATGTTATCGTACGAGTCGGTAACCGTTATGTTACGAAAGCCAAATGTTATGTTCTCGTTGCCAGTGATAAGTGCGTGGTAGATGGCAAAAGGAACTTTCACTGTAGCAATCTGATCAGGCAAGCAAAAGTTTGGTTGACACGAGTGCACTTTAAATAAATATAATGTACTCATCTTGAGGCTGAAGAAATGCTACATTTTTGACAACTGGTGCATCTAAGTACACTGAATGTTTGCCGATAGAGTTAGCTATCAAGTTTGTTTAACGTTCGGGTCCGACTAGCGACACGGAAGTAATCTAGACTGGCAGATCACCGAAAGTAACGGTTTCAGAACCCTGCGGCAGCCTCCTCTGTACAGACATATTCAAACCTCTTCCCTGCTTGTTGAAACTGGGGGGCATATAGAGTACTTCCGCTCCTTACTTTCCAGTTATGAAGTGAACCATTGTTGAGCTTGGTTGAGCTTTTTTCCCCTAATCCCATAATGATCCATTTACGCCAATGTCTTGCATAGTCCGCACAATCAACGATTAAGTCCCTTTGAGATGGTTGTAGAACTACGTAATTGTGATCTCTCTCTCAGTGAAAATAAAAAGAGGAGAAATCTGTAGATAGCTTGTGTCTACTTTGTATTCAGAAGTGTAAATGTGATAACGCATGAAAGCATACCTCTGATCATAATTGAACGTTATCACGAGTCACGGCAACATCGTCAACTAAAAGGATACGGTGACAACCGGGCTGAGAAGAGTTGGACCGCTAATGACTGCGCTGGTGAAACCGGAACATGAGTTACACGGGGGGAGGGGGTGAACCATTACCTGGAAACAAGGAACAAGAGAAAGTCGGCAGGAGAAGCTTGGGCACCACAGAACGCAGCACAGTAGCTGGCGAGCGTGCAACCTGTGGCGAGTTCGTTCACACTGCTGGTGCTGGGGCTGCGATAACGCCGAGATCGATGCGTCGCGTGCTGCGAATCTAAACTGCCGAGTCGACCCTTCCCTGCTAGCCTCTGTTCTTGCAACAGTCACAATCCTAGCCTTCTGCACCCCAAGAGTGTTTCTGGCAGTCTCTTATTATTCTCACATAGCAATTTGATGTTTCGCCCGCAGTGAAACCATTACGCATTCACTGGCTCGCTATACACCCTACAATGAAATTCGAGAATTTGAAAATAGTGGAATCTTTGAGTCTGAAGTGGAATATACTCTATAAAGTTCGAAAGAGAAACTTCGCGATGACCAATATCAAACTATTCTAGCTCTCGTCAAGACCTCAACGGAGCTGCCTTGGCCACGAAAATTATGCATAGCTATGTGCGGGCATTTAAGAGGTTACGACTACAGACATATGACGGACATATATCCTAAATGAGAAATCAGATAGAGAAATTTTACAGCAAACTGAATCAATATACTTGCGTGGCCCATAGTCTAGTGCAGGCGCATTTTCTTCTTCTTTTTTTTTTTTTAACTGATGCCATTAGGGTGCCTTGTACATCAGGAGCCTTGAACATAGTGGCTCGTCTATATGACTGATATTTATGCAGGTGTGTTGTAGTGACGTGAGGATGGTGGTGCTGCTATTGATGATGAAGATCAATCATGGATACGACCGCCGGCCGAAGTGGCCGTGCGGTTAAAGGCGCTGCAGTCTGGAACCGCAAGACCGCTACGGTCGCAGGTTCGACTCCTGCCTCGGGCATGGATGTTTGTGATGTCCTTAGGTTAGTTAGGTTTAACTAGTTCTAAGTTCTAGGGGACTAATGACCTCAGCAGTTGAGTCCCATAGTACTCAGAACCATTTTTGAATGGATACGACTGCCTCAGCTGTATGATAAATATTTATTTCTGATCCAACTAGTTTTGCGACGCTGGCGCCACATCTTCAGGGATACAGATTTATTTTGTGATTTATTCCAAACCATAAGTAGTAGATACTCAACATTCTTTGTCCAATTTGACAATACTGTTTACAGTCAAGATGTCGATACTCCAATTTAAAATAGAACAGAATACAGGGAACATTTTAAATTGGACTACCGGTCTCTTGATGCTTAAAAAGTTTAATCACAACTGAGTAAGAATGTTGGGTCATATACTGCTTACGTTTGGAATAAATTGTGAAATAGATCTGTGACCATGAAGATGTGGCTCTAGCGCAGCGAAACTAGTTGGATCAGAAATAAATATTTATCATACAGCTGAAGCGCTCTTATTTATCACGGTTCACTTCTACAGCTGTGGATGTCCGTAATACAAAACTTAATGACGATGATGGTGGCAACTGTAGGGAGAGAACGAGAGTTCTAGCTGAGACATAATATATTCCTCTCGAATATCAGATGGGGGCCAGCGAGCGCCAGCACTGCATCAGCAGTTTCAGATGTCATTATATGAGACAGTGCGGAATTGGAGAGACTGCGGAATTGGTGGCACATTTTCCGATCAAGATCTTTATGCCACAACACCTATTACTATTCTCGGCCTAATACGAGTTCACTCCCCATCCCTCCCCCCCACTCTCTCTCTCTCTCTCTCTCTCTCTCTCTCTCTCTCTCTCTCTCTCTCTCTCTCTCTCTTTCTCCCCTCTGTGTGTGTCCTCCCTAGCGTTTTTTATCCTGTTCAAATGGCTCTGAGCACAATGTTACGTAACATCTGAGGTCATCAGTCCCCTAGAACTTAGAACTAACTAAACCTAACCAACCTAAGGACATCACACACATCCATGCCCGAGGCAGGATTCGAACCTGCGACCGTAGCGGTTCCAGACTGTAGCGCCTAAAACCGCTCGGCCACCCCGGCCGGCTGGTTATCGTGTTGTATGGGGTAAGTTTTTCTCAGGATTTGAGAATTTTTATTTTATTTTAACTGTGTGGTCGGCTGCAGTTCTTACCGCCACTGCTGAAGTTTAGGAAGATCGTTTCAAGGTCAACATCTGCACTAGATACTGCAACCAAGAAAGCCACAGAAAACGTGTGGCAGCCAAAATAAGTCCTCTACGAGCAGGGATAAAGCCGGCAGAATGATGGTTACTCAACACGTTACGAACGGGCGTTGACAAATCTGACAACCTGATGAAATGAAGATAGTGTAAAGGGTTAACACTGTGTGAATTTGGAGAAATACAAACGTCTGTGTCTGTATTTTTATTCTCATGATTCTTGCAACGAGAACGACTTTTTCATGACACAACATATTGTTGTTTGTGGGCGAAGATTGATTTCAATTTTGTATGTGCGCATACGTAAAAACTCCTTCCGTTTCCTTACCTGAAACTAGAAATTGTAAATTTATAAAATCCTACGGGTATGCTCTTGACTCGAGCAAATAAATTAAGACACCTTGTACCAAGGTGTCCATCCACAAATGTGTGTATTTTTTGTATATTGTTTTCGCACAACTGTCTTCTGAAATTTAGAAGGTGCTTATGAATAACCCTGTATAATAGGGCAGTTCCTCTCTGAAGGGCCGACGTAAACCATTACTGAAATGATAAGTAAATCAAGACCCTACGCTGTCGACAGGCGTTGATGTGCATCAACGAGGACAGTTGGAAATGTGTATGCCCCGACCGGGACTCGAACCCGGGATCTCCTGCCTACATGGCAGACGCTCTATCGATCTGAGCTACCGAGGGAACAGAGGATAGTACGACTGCAGAGATTTATCCCTTGCACGCTCCCCGTGAGACACACATTCCCAACTTAAAGCCCACACACTACATTCGTAGTGCCCTGCCCATTACACTCATTATGTTATTATGTTCGAGTATAATCACTTTTCTGGAGACTAGAAATCTACTCTGTAGGAATCAGCATGGGTTTCGAAAAAGACGATCGTGTGAAACCCAGCTTGCGCTATTCGTCCACGAGACTCAGAGGGCCATAGACACGGGTTCCCAGGTAGATGCGGTGTTTCTTGACTTCCGCAAGGCGTTCGATACAGTTCCCCATAGTCGTTTAATGAACAAAGTAAGAGCATATGGACTATCAGACCAATTGTGTGATTGGATTGAAGAGTTCCTAGATAACAGAATGCAGCATGTCATTCTCAATGGAGAGAAGTCTTCCGAAGTAAGAGTGATTTCAGGTGTGCCGCAGGGGAGTGTCGTAGGACCGTTGCTATTCACAATATACATAAATGACCTTGTGGATGACATCGGAAGTTCACTGAGGCTTTTTGCGGACGATGCTGTGGTATATCGAGAGGTTGTAACAATGGAAAATTGTACTGAAATGCAGGAGGATCTGCAGCGAATTGACGCATGGTGCAAGGAATGGCAATTGAATCTCAATGTAGACAAGTGTAATGTGCTGCGAATACATAGAAAGAAAGATCCCTTATCATTTAGCGACAATATAGCAGGTCAGCAAGAGGAAGCAGTTAATTCCATAAATTATCTGGGAGTACGCATTAGGACTGATTTAAAATGGAATGAGATAGAGAAGATCCAACGGAGAGCAGCGCGCTTCGTTAGAGGATCATTTAGTAATCGCGAAAGCGTTACGGAGATGATAGATAAACTCCAGTGGAAGACTCTGCAGGAGAGACGCTCAGTAGGTCGGTACGGGCTTTTGTTGAAGTTTCGAGAACATACCTTCACCGAGGAGTCAAGCAGTATATTGCTCCCTCCTACGTATATCTCGCGAAGAGACCATGAGGATAAAATCAGAGAGATTAGAGCCCACACAGAGGCATACCGACAATCCTTCTTTCCACGAACAATACGAGACTGGAATAGAAGGGAGAACCGATAGAAGTACTCAAGGTACCCTCCGCCACACACCATCAGGCGGCTTGCAGAGTATGGATGTAGTGTAGATTACTCGCGGCAGACAATCCGTCCCGTAAGAGTTCGAGCAATGCGTGTGCATCCAGCACAGAAGGAGGAGGTCAATGGCCGGTTAGCCTTAACTGTATATGAAGATGGTATCTGTTCTTTCGGACAGCTTAGGGTCTTGATTTAATTATCATTTTATTTAAGAGTGCTGCGCGAAAAAACAGATAGCATCTTCGTATATAAACCATTACTTGTCGTTTGACAGTGACAGGGTAAATTAGTCTTCATTGAGTTTTGCTATGCGAATCCCATTTTATAGAGTTTATGCACAAAGGAAGTGTCACACTTCATTTGCAGACTAAATGAGAGAAATTTAATCTGTGAGTCGGGTCGCCGGTTCCTTCGGTACTTCCGGCCGGCCTGTGGCGGTGCGCCACGCAGCACCTTGAGGTGCGGCCACAGTGTTGGTGGACGGACTCGCGGGTCTGGGGACAACGGGACCGGCCGCTTATGCAACAGCGGTTCCCACGGCGCCGCAGTACCTGCTGCTCATTACGGCGCAAGTAGGGCACGCCACCTTCAATCATTCATGTGGGGACTGCTCCGAGGCGCGGCCAAACAAGCAACGCTTTATCGAACGCCTAGTTGAGAAAGACTTGGACAGTTGGAAAACTGAAACTAAGACTCCACTCTTTTTGAATAATCTGTTTGATACGGGCCTGAGAACACTTGTCCAGCAGATAATTGCGAGACCGTTGCATAAAGCTTTCTGGTTTCTTTAAGTCGTAGCTACAAAAGAACCCGGTCACTGTTTAAAAACTCGGGGGATAGTTTGTTGATTAAGTCTGACTTGGTTTGAATGTGAAATCTGAACGAATCGAATATTACGCTCAGAATGTTGTGAAACAAGTCCTAAAATAAAGAACAACCGCCTTCAGTCACAATCGTGATCTTATTTCAATGCACGATGCGTTTCGATTCCTCGGATCTCATCTTCAGGTGCTTTGATAATCTACATCACTTTTTTTTCATATTCAGATTAATTCTGGTCCTGGTAAGATTACAATGATGAACGAAGTACAAAGTGGAACATTGTGAATATAAGTTTACAAAACTAGGACAAATTGAAAAACAACTTACTGTTTCCAGCAGTTGATACGTGGTTAGATTATGATACTAGAAGACATATATACACTTTCCATTCTAAAGCACATTTTATAATGTAAGTCAAAGTAAGTTAAAGAATTTCAAATATAAAATGGTTCAAATGGCTCTGAGCACTATGGGACTTAACATCTGTGGTCATCAGTCCCCTAGAACTTAGAACTACTTAAACCTAACTAACCTAAGGACATCACACACATCCATGCCCGAGGCAGGATTCGAGCCTGCGACCGTAGCGGTCACGCGGTTCCAGACTGAAGCGCCTAGAACCGTACGGCCACACCGGCCGGCTCAAATATAAAGATGCTGCATTTTTACAAATACACGGGTGTTATGATTTCAAAGTTTATACAAAGTTATTATATTACTAATTATACAGAGGCAAAATAGAAAGAGCTTTCCATACACATTACAAAGAACACACTGATGCTTTTAGGCTTCGATAAATCTACAATAGCTAACCACATGTAATTCAATAGACACTGACTAAGTTACATCCACAACAGCCTAACTGAACTCCACACAGAAAATCGTGATAAAAAATCTTGAACTACTAGAGCAATTGGAAACAATGTTACACAAGAAAAAACTTCTGTTAACATTTTGAATGAAGAAACTGAGTATAATAGCCACAGTTATCACAGTAATTTTAAAAGTTTATGTTTTCCTAAATAAACAAATACTAAATAGTACAACCATTTGATAACACAATTGCATTTGACATACTCACAAATATTTGTTTCATGAACGATATCTATGTGTAACCAATAATATAACAGTTTTGTATATTCTTTGAAATAGTAACCCCTGTTTATTTGTAGAAATGCAGCATCTTTAAATTTGAAATTCTTTGATTTGTTCTGGCCTGTGCTAACAAATGTGCTAGGGAATGGAAAGTGCATATACATACATAAACATGTGACGTGACGTGAAGAGGATGCGGTATGGAAGGGCATGTGCTCAGCGCACCACTCTCCCGGGCGTTGCGACTTTCCAGCCATTTGAGCTGCTACTACTCGGTCAGATAGCTCCTCAATTGGCATCACGAGGCTGTGTGTACCCATACCGGTCCTAACAGCAAGGAAAGTCCATGACAATACCGGGAACTGAACCCGGGTGCTCCGCATGGGAGCCACACTCGCTGTTATATTTTTTCCCTCTTGTTCTTTTCTTTTTGCCTCTTTCATCGTCTACATCTATTACATGGCTACTCAGCATATGAGACGATACTCAGTACGCACGCAATTGGATTAAAAGTCGTTTGTGATGAACGGCGTCAGGATCCTTCTGGAAATCTACGTATAAGGAATCAATTTGACAAACACTGTCTTCGTGAGAAGAAAGAGCTAGTTGTGTTTCACAAGAACGATATTTTCTGAATCTGTGCTGACTGTCAATAGATCGTTTTCTTCGAAGTAATTCACACGGTTCGAAAAACGGCATATGTTCCAAAAGACTACTGCAAATCGACGTCAGTCATATCGACCTGTCGAATTACTTCTACTTCCTTTCTTGAGTATTGGAGTGACCAATACAGCTTTCTAATCTTTAGGCACGGATTTTCCGACGAGCGAGCGGTTGTGTATGTCTGTTAAATATGGAGCTGCTATTGTTGAGGTCTTCAGAGCAGAGACTGGTTTGTTGCAGTTCTCCATGATACCCTATCCTGTGCAAGCTTGTTCAAGTACCTACTGCAACCTACATTCTTCTGAATCTGCATAGTGTATTCATCTCTTGGTCTCCCTCTACGATTTTTACCCTCCACGCTCTCCTCCAACACTAAATTGGTGATCCCTTGATGCCTCAGAACATGTACTACCAACCGACTCCTTTTTCTAGTCAAGTTGTGCCACAAATTCCTCTTCTCCCCAATTCTATTCAATACCTTCACATTAGTTATGGAGCTATTGTACCTAACTGGTATACAATTTGGACCTGCAGGCATTGCCTTTATTAAGTTATTTAAGCTATTTCGCTACGCCGATGACCTTTACTTCTAAATTTCTGATGTTAGTAGCTTTAATTCGAAATCTGGACATTTACTTCGTCTTCTTTGGTCAAGGAACTTCGGAAAATTATGTTCAGTCACTCCACTTTAGGGCCATTGTCAACGGTAATATTATCATTGGCATCACCCATGCCGCTGGTGTACTTTATGTACGACCAGAATCTCTCTGGATTTTCTAACACATTTCTTGACAAGAGTTTCGTTGTGGAAACAATTTAAAAAATCCGTGCTCAAGTCTCCGTTAAATTTCTAGCTTCAGTAAAACTTCGCCAATTTTGGACATTTTGCTTTCTTTTAAATCTGGCACGCTTTTCTTGTTGCTTCTACAACAATGTTCTGACGTATCTTGTGTACCATGGGGGAACAGTACCATCTCTTATTAATTTATTTGGTATATGTCTCTCAGTTGCCGCATATATTATTCCTTGAATTTAAGCCACATCTGGTGTATACTTACGTAGTTAGTTGGGAAGGAGTGGAGACTGTCTCTTAAGAAGGCGTTAAGAGAATTTTTATCTTTTTTTTTAAAAAAAAGGTTTTTTTTGCGTTTACTTTAGGTGAATTTGGATGTGGTATTCAGTCTCTCTACAATAACCTTACTGTCATTAATTCCTGCATCCGTCATGATGCTTCCTATTTGCTAAGGATTATTTGTTGTTAAGAGGTCAAATATTTTTTCGCAGCCATTTACACCTTGAGTGGACTCCTAAACAAATTGTTTCTTCTCCAGTTCTGTGCGGATGTCATGTGACATCTCTCAAACTGCAACGGTGACAAGTTTACTCAATTTTTTATTACACGCAAGCATGGCGGCAATCACTAAATCGCCTCGGGCAAATACCGGGATGGCTGTTTCGAATAAGGTAGCCTCTGTTTCCTACCCCATCCTTGTCCAACAGAGCTAAAGGTTGTTCTCTAATAACCTCGACGTCTACGGGATTTTAAGATCTATTCTTTCGTATTTTCTGTTGATAGCAAAGCAGATGTTCCATAGTTGGAGGAGAAATGGATTTTTTGGATACCGCTTGCTTTTGGTTCATAATTGACGGAGAATAAGCTCTGGGATAGAGGTGAGGACGAAATCGGGCACCTTTGTATGTGAGGTTTATACAGACGGTTCGTCAAGCACAACCGACACATCCATTGAATCGTTTGTAGACAGTGAGGGGACGTTGAGAATTTGTCTCGACAACAGTATGTAAAGTTTTTGCGAACTTCAGATGAGAGTTACTACTATTGCTGATTGTATGCTCCGTCCTCGCCGCAGCCGCAGTGGTCCACAACCCCACGACGACTACCTCGATCCACTTCACCCCTCCGCCGCCCCACACCGAACACCCGGGGTTATTGTGCGGTTCGACCCCCGGTGGACCCCCCCCCCAGGGAACGTCTCATACCAGACGAGTGTAACCCCTATGTTTGCGTGGTAGAGTAATGTTGGTGTACGCGTACGTGGAGAACTTGTTTGCGCAGCAATCTACGACATAGTGTACCCGAGGCAGAATAAGGGGAACCAGCCCGCATTCGCCGAGGCAGATGGAAAACTACCTAGAAACCATCCACAGGCTGGCCGGTTCACCGGACCTCGACACAAATCGGCCTGGCGGATTCGTGCCGGGGACCAGGCGCTCCTTCCCGCCCGGAAAGCCGTGCGTTAGACCGCACGGCCAACCGGGCGGGCTCTATTGCTGATTACTTCATCAGTGAACAGCACGGATCAAATGATTTGGGGTAAGCATTTGACCGTCAACAAAATTTGGATGGGCGAGTTTCCGCACTGTTCGACAATATCTCGGCGCTGACTATGAAAATGATGGAAGCCCTGTTGACGTGATAACGGCTAGATTCTTTAGTATATTGAACAGCAATACGTTGTCAATTATTTCGCTCCTTATTATAAAATTACACTCTGCCGACTCAAAATGTCTCTGCGTCTATGTTTGGTTCAGATGCACGACTAAAAAAAAAATTGTGTATAAGTAAACTGTACCAGTTCCACAAACTTCGATGTAAACACCAGTAAACTCATGTTAGTCCCGTCCAATTAAGAAACTGAACGCAGTATTCTTGCCAGAGGTTACGAGCGTGTCCAATACAATACCCGTATGAAATAGTAGTATGTGCAAAGAAGTGTGCCTTTGCTTTAGACACTTATTTCCGCAAACCGTCGACATAAAACTACACCCTTTTTCGATTCAAACATCAACCATCGAAACTGCATTTATCAAATCGAAGCAGCCCTATCGCCGCGCCAAATGAAAAGTGGACACGTTAACAAGGAATTTTATCTCAGATGTCATCATACCACCATGTCACAAAACATACACGACTCCACCTCCCCCTCCCCCCCACCCCCCCTTACAAGGGTTTCGCCTCTCTGCGTGCTTCTTTCGGCGCGGCGCGCGGTCTGTGGGGAGCGACCGCCGCAGCTTTCTATTCTTTGGGTCCGCACCGCACCTCACCTCGCCGCGCCCTGTTTTTGTTTTTTTCGCATCAGCGTTTAAATCTGTACGATTCGTTTTCTCCCGCGATGTGCTGCCACTTTCTCCCAGGAACGGCGCCAGCGGGCTGTCTGCCAGCCTTGTACCGCACAGGCAAGCGACCGACCCTTTTCAAGATAATGCAGTGGTGGCAAACCGAAAGGAAGCGTCACAGAGGTAGATTTAAACTAGTGACATTGAAAAGTAACGAAAGTATATCGCTGGATTTTGGAATGGCACGTAGAATCATGCTCGAAAACACCGTTCCACAAAAATAACTTATTTATTGTTTATTTCCTGGATACCTTTGATAAAACAAGAATACATTGCATAACGCAGTAGACAGTTTAACAATAACACTGTGGGCCACGTCTTGGTGTTAAAGCAGTAAAATTTTATTTAAGTTAAAATGTCTATCGCCTCATGGACGCAGCAGGAGCACAATCTTGTATTTGCAACCCCATACCTTCAGGTGGCAGGGGTAAAATACAGGGAGCGAAAGGCTATTTACAATTTGTACAGAAACCAGATGGCAGTTATAAGAGTTGACGGGCATGAAAGGAAAGCAGTGGTTGGGAAGGGCCGGCCGGAGTGGCCGAGCGGTTCTAGGCGCTGCTGTCTGGAACCGCGCGACCGCTACGGTCGCAGGTTCGAATCCTGCCTCGGGCTTGGGTGTGTGTGATGTCCTTAGGTTAGTTAGGTTTAAGTAGTTCTAAGTTCTAGGGGACTGATGACCTCAGAAGTTAAGTCCCATAGTGCTCAGAGCCATTTGACCCATTTCGTTGGGAAGGTAGTGAGACAGGGTTGTAGACTCTCCCCGATGTTATTTAATCTGTATATTGAGCAAGCAGTGAAGGAAACAAAAGAAAAATTCGGAGCAGATATTAAAATCCATGGAGAAGAAATAAAAACTTTGAGGTTCGCCGATGACATTTTAATACTGTCAGAGACAGCAAAGGACTTGGAAGAGCAGTTGAACGGAATGGCCCGTGTCTTGAAAGGAGGATATAAGATGAACATCAACAAAAACAAAACGAGGATAATGGAATGTAGACGATTTAAGTCGGGTGATGCTGAGGGAATTAGATTAGGAAATGAGACACTTAAAGTAGTAAAGCAGTTTTGCTATTTGGGGAGCAAAACAACTGATGAAGTAGAGAGGATATAAAACGTAGACTGGCAATGGCAAGGAAAGCGTTTCTGAAGAAGAGAAATTTGTTAACATCGAGTATAGATTTAAGTGTCAGGAAGTCGTTTCTGAAAGTATTTGTATGGAGTGTAGCCATGTATGGAAGTGAAACATGGACGATAAATAGTTTAGACAAGAAGAGAATAGAAGCTTTCGAAATGTGGTGCTACAGAAGAATGCTGAAGATTGGATGGGTAGATCATATAACTAATGAGGAGGTATTGAATAGGATTGCGGAGAAGTTTGTGGCACAACTTGACCAGAAGACGGGATCAGTTGGTAGGACATGTTCTGAGGCATCAAGGGATCACCAATTTAGTGTTGGAGGGCAGCGTGGAGGGTAAAAATCGTAGAGAGAGACCAAGAGATGAATTCACTAAACAGATACAGAAGGATGTAGGTTGCAGTAGGTACTGGGAGATGAAGCAGCTTGCACAGGATAGAGTAGCATGGAGAGCTGCATCAAACCAGTCTCAGGACTGAAGACCACAACAACAACAACCTTCAGGCATCATTTTATTTACGATAAATGTCGTGGAGGAAAGTGCCCACGTAACAAGTCTCTTGACGAAATGTAGCGACCAGCCGCATCCATCTCCAGCCTGTACATATCTATTTTTCGTTCTTTATTCGTGTGCATTTTGAACACTGCGTCCTTTTTTTCAAATTGCTGTAAATACTTTTTCCTTCTACTGTTGAAACATACTACATACACTATACATAGCTGCAATGCAGCATTCACCTTGTACTCTGCTTACGTGTTTGTTTTAGCTGTAGCTCAGCACACACCAAGGTGTCCATTGACACGTTTCTTTTCGTCCGAGAAGCAAGACGAACTATTATGTCAGTCACATGGCACATGCGGAGCTGTAACCAAAACAAATCTGTAAGCAGAGTACATGTCGAATGGTGCACTGCAGTTGTAAGCAAAGAGTGTGTGCATCAGTGTACAGTACACACAAAAATTTGGGAATTCGTGGTAAGTTCTATGGCACCAAACTGCTGAGGTCATCGGTCCCTAAGCTTACACACTACTTGATCTGACTTAAACGAACTTACGATAAGGACAACATACACATCCATGCCCAAGGGAGGAACAGTGCATACAGGGAGCTTCAGAAACATACCAAAACAAGAAAAAATGATTATATAACAATATCTTTGAAAATCTTCGTCTTCAAGTTATTGATGAAAGTTGACGTTCAAATGGCTCTCCAGGTACATGAAAACTTTACTTATCTATGCACCCGTCTAACTCATTTTACCCCAGACTCCTCTGTGTTGCCAGCGAAACTTGTTTACATTCGTTTGTCTTCAACGTGTCCATTGTATACATGTACTACAGCTAGCGAGTTCAAAGATGGCAGGATATTTATTTCGTGAGTCGGCAGACATGATTTTCAGGTAAGACATAGCAAATGGTAATGAACACGACGCTGCATGGCTGTTTGAGATGGCGTTTCCAGATCGCAGACAGCCGAGTCATCCTATCCTCGATGCTGTGTATCGTCGCATTTCCGAGAAACGATCAGTAGCACCACACACTACGGATCGAGGTCGACCCATGTGTTGTTCTTATGACGGACGAGTAAGAGCACGTTCTACCGCCTTTCAAAGAAGACAGCGCAAGATAAATGGCCCTGGCACGTGACACACCTCGAAGATCAGCGTGGAAGACTTATAGTTCTTCCAGTACGTCTTACTGGGACCTAGAAATTGTCAGGAAGTATTTGAAAGGGTGCGACAGTCATTATTCACCGAATGCGTGAGTGTTTAGAAGCAACAGGTAACATTTCGAGCATTTATTATGAGTTTATCTGTTAATGAGCTGCAATAACCTAAATTATAAACTTTCATTAATAACTAAAAAACGAATTTCGGATATATCTTTATACAAACTTTTTCTTGTTTTGGTATCCTACCACCAAAGTCTGTAAAAGAATTTATGAAACACCCTGTGTTTACCACAATGAACTCGCATTTGGGAGGACGATGGTTCAAATCCATCCAGATACAGGTTTTCTGTAATTTCCCAATATCACTGCGCCGGGATGCTTCCTTTGACAGGGCACGACCGATTTCCTTCCGCGCCCTTGAGATAACCCGAGCTTGTGCTCCGTCTCGAATGACATCGATGTCTATTGGACGTTAAACCCTAATCTTCCCTCATTCCTTCCATCCATCCATCCACCCATCCATCCTTTCTGCATATGATGAATGCTATTTAATATATGCCCAACAGTGGAAGAAGGAACCGCAGCACAAGTCATCTGTAGCATTCAGAATGCAACTGATAAATGAAGGAGAAATGAAAAGCGCCAGTAAAACAGTTGAAGATGCTCTATAACCCAAAAACTGATTCGCCTAGACATGCTTATTATCCAACACACTTCCACAATTCGATCCGTACTGGCCCGAAGATAATTCCCAAGTGCCCGATCTTAGCCCTATCATTTTGACATGCAAACACCATGTCGATATCTGACTGGAAAGAATAACAGCATTTACAAAAATATATTTTCCTGATTACTTTAAGTAATCTTTTTTTATAAATTAATAAATGATCATACCTTATCTAAATATGAAACCATGTAGAAGGTTTACTGCTTCAGTAGTTGTTAAAGGAATGAACGCCGATTTTTTGTAAATCTTTATTAACCAAGATGTCATACAGGAAAATAGGTAACTAATGTGGATCGTTTCCGGTCGGAATATAAAAAGGCATGTTTAAGACAAAAGGTCAATTTGTTATTTGGCTGCTAAAACGTGGTCTCTTATCTTAGTCACAGCTTTTTATATTCTGATCTGAAGATGACTGGAATCGGTCGAAACTAGTTATTTATTTTTCTGTAGGCCTATGTGATCTTGGTTAATAAAGATTTTACAAAAAATCAACATTCATTGAAATGAAAGATCGCTCTCTCTCTCTCTACACTGACAGTCAGGGTAACTACTGATCTTAAAGTTGCTAGTTTTTTGTTTAGCTGACTGAGCTTGGCAAATAAGTAATAATCTAAAATATATCTTGCCAAAATGAAGGTTACAAAAACGTATCTGGTTGCTGTTTTTCTTCAAGTGACATCAGATATGCTTTTGAAAAGCGCTGACTTTTAATTTGCTCTTCCGTGTTTTGTATATATACCTACAATGCAGTAATATGCAAAAATAGTTCTACAGTTTACTTGTAACATAGGTCAATGCATTTACAGTCTTAAAGCGCTCACGATTTAATGTTTTATTATTAAGAACGAAGATACTGGATTTGTAGTATTATCACTTTTCAGTGCTTCGTTCACTTTCAAACTAGTGCGCGCAAGTTTGTCTAGTCAATTAAGGTCCCTCGTCACGTAGGAGGTACTCGACTATTCTGTAAACTTTAAGTCTTGTCCACTGCCGAAGATGTCGCTAAAATAATTGTTCACCTTGCTGTTAAGAAGTCATTTATTGGCGCATTTCGGGCTCTGTTCTTAACCAGAAATATCAAAATTAAGAACAAAGTCTTCATAGACAGTGTATCACCCAACCGTATCAGAACTTACTTCTGATGCTAGTGGTTGATACACTCTCTATGAAGACTTTGTCCTTAATTTTGATATTTCTGACGATGGGCGGAGCCCGAAATGCGTCAACAAATCACCTCTGAACAACAAGGAGACTAGTTACTTTAGGGACCTCTTCAGCAGTGGATAGAGATTCAAGATTAACTAATGCTTGCCTAATGCGCTTAAACAGATTAGTAACGAAATAAATACTACTAGAGTGATCAAAATTTGTGTGCACTTTACCCTCAAATATTATTCTTTGACTAGTAAAAACTGTTACCATATTTAGGTAAATCTACTATCGCACAAGTGTGGTTTGAAAGGTTCTCGGAATCACCCCGAGAGGTCAGTGCTATCGCAACAAGTTGTTCACGTGATATTCATTGAACAGTTACCTGTAAACACGTGCCACGGCAGTGCTCCTAGAAGAGAGCTGTGGCTGTGACGTGGTTCTGCTGTTGTTCCCGTTGTGAAGATGGAAAAAATAGACATTCGAGCAGTGATTAAGTACTTCGTAAAGAAAGGTATGAAAGCAAAGGACATTCATGCCGAATTCCAGAATACATTGGGGGACTCTGCTCCTTCATATTCAACTGTTGCCAAGTGGACAAATGAATTTCAATTTGGTCGGGAGAGCTTAGGTGATGATCCACGCGGTGGTCGACCAAGACGTGTCACTATTCCAGAAATCACTGCAAAAGTGCACAAAACGGTCATGCAGGATCGCCGATTGAAAGTGCGTGAAATTGCTCAGGATTCTCAAATGTCATCTGAAAAGGCATATCACATTTTAACTGAAGAATTACAAAAGAAAAAATTATCTAAAAGATGGGTGCCGCGACTCTTGACGCTGGATCAAAAACATTTCCGTCATCATGGCAAAATAACACGAACTAAGGTATGAATAGTTGCCACAACCGCCGTATTCACCTGATATGACTCCGTCAGACTTCCATCTGTTCCCAAAACTGAAAATTCACTTCCAACGAAGAATTGATAGCCGGAGTTGACAACTATTTTGCAAGCCTGGAGGAAACTCATTTTAGTGATGCGATCAAGGCACTGAAACATCGTTGGACAAAGTGCATCAATCTAAATGGAGACTACATTGAAAAATGAAAAAAGTTTCAGTAACTCAAGTACTTTTTTCTATTCCATTCCGAGAACTTTTCAAACCACCTCGTTATTTACCAGCCAACTTGCTTACGCTCATCTTCTTGGTATCTGGCGTTCACCTCTGACGAGGGAGGACACACGCAAAAATTACAGTTCCTTTCTTTCTTCTCGGATTACTAAAGAGGTTAAAGATTTTTGGGCTCCATGTTGATCTTTTAAGCCGTAGTTTTCGTACGTTGAGTTTTTTGATACTGTAGCATTGGACGTGACGCCAAAGAGTAGTATTTGTAGTGAAGTCAGATGTCACTTTTAGATGGGGGCTTCTGTACCAAATAGATAAGATGCTTAGTAAACTCGCAGTCTGGGCCACTCCTACCGATGGTTGTTATGGTTAGCGGTAACTAACGCCCGGACAGAATCGATTAGATTGTAGTATCTCCAATTCCAGACGACTGACAACAGTTTTGGTCCTCCAGACAAAGTACGGAGTGGTCCGTGGCGAGACAGGTGGCGTAGGCTCTGCGCAGGAACAGGTAGAGGTGAGCCACAGGGGTAGAGACAGACACAGAGGTAGGGCTGCAGCAGATTGGGAGCAGGAAGGTCACGAGCCCGCCCGGCTGCATTCCTTCCCTCGGGCTCAGCCTCCGGGAACGCCCCCTCCCGACACAAAACACCGACCGGCGCGGCGTGGCCGGTCCAGTTCCGGAACACACAGCCAGTCCCACATGGCTTCGTTCTCGGACCACTGCTGTTACAGTTCACGTCCTGTGCGTAGAACTGCCAACGCTACAGCGGAAAAAACAGTTCTTCTCGTGGCAGCGGAACAGTTGTTTGCGGCGCTGTTGTTACTGTTTGATCAAGCTCCACACGTGATATGCTACTGAAGTCATCTTCGAGAGCTGTTTCATACAGAGCGAGGAGGCGCAGCGGTTAGCACACTGGACTCGCACTGGGCAGGACGACGGTTCAAACCCGTGTCCTGCCATCCAGATTTAGGTTTTCCATAATTTCCCTAAATCGCACAAGGTAAATACCGGGATGGTTCCTTTGAAAGGGCACAGCCGATTTTCTTCCCCATCCATGACGCAATCCGAGATTTTGCTACATCTCTAATAACCTCGATGTCGACGGGACATTAAACCCAGTGTTCCTTCCTTCTTTCCTTCGAATGCCGTTTCCAACGCCATAGAAGAAACTGTATACTTCTATTTAAAAGAAGTCAATGTGCTGCCAGCTATAAACTTCAAGGATTAGTTGCGTGTGTCAGAAAATTCGCCACTATGTCCGCTACAGCTTATCGAAAACAGCTTCTCGATATGTTGATTTTTTCTGGATATATTTAACATTAACATGATTAACTTCTGGGCTGTTACTGTTTGATTTGCAGGTATTTTTATTTAGTGCTTATTACACGATTGGCTAATTTCGATCTTACACGCCATTCTCTTCTATCGTAGGTATCGAAACAAGCACTGTATGTAGGCATACTCAATATCATATGTTGCACAAGAGAATAGTAGTTTAGTCTAGGAATAAAATTTTGTTAAAACCGGTTGGGACTCTTAATTTGTGAGAGAGGAAGCCAGGAACCCCTGATTCAGCACTTAGGCAACACTGCAGGCCAGACAACACTCTTCTGTAACTAGGCTTCATTTTGTAACTCTACTAGGGTTGACACAAGAACTGCAAATTTTGCATAAAGGAACCATCCACAGGATACTACCACCGTACCTTCACTAGTCTATCCTGCACTCCCGTAGGACGCCGCGTCTGGCGGCCTGCTAGACTTAATTCTCAATATCCGCATTCGCAAGCAGAAGCACAAACAGCAGTGTATCATATATATGACGGTAATATCTGTTCCCGAAAGAACAGTTACCGTTGATGACCATGCAGCTTTGCTAGAAATGAAATGATAATTAAATGGACACCCTAGCTGCAACCAGGCGTTGATGTACCTCATTCGGGACATGTTGAAAATGTGTGCCCCGACCGGGATTCGAAGCCGGGACCTCCTGCTTACTTGGCAGACGCTCTATACATCTGAGCCACGAGTAATGAGTGTGATGGGCAAACATCTATTAGGCGCACTAGGAATGTAGTGGTATGGACATGTTGGGAATGTAGGTCTCACGTGGAGCGTGCAAGGGATAAGTCCCTGTAGGCGCGCTATCCTCTGCGCCCTCGGTGGCTCAGATGGATAGGGCGTCTGCCATGTAAGCAGGAGGTCCCGGTTTCGAGTCCCGGTCGGGGCACACATTTTCAACATGTCCTGAATGAAGTAAATCGACGCCTGGTTGCAGCTAGGGTGTCCATTTAATTATCATAGCATTGTGTCAGGTTATAAGTAATATAAATTGTCTTTTCGAAACCATACTCGCGCAAGTGCCAAATACTAATAAAAAATTTAAAAAAGATAATGGGAAGGCCGGTAGAGAGATGGTGGGGCCAGAACAAGCCATAATGGCTAATTCTGGATTACCAGAAGAAGAAGAAGAAGAAGAAATAGTCAGGGGGTGTATTTGTTGTGGCGTCTCTTACCCAGTGTTTGATGCTATAAAAGGTACCCACTATCCCATACTTTACATAGACTTGCAACGTATAGACTTAGTTGTAAAACTACTTGTCACAAATACGTTTGTATTACTGCGTAATTCTTCCGTAGAGTCTCCGTTAAAGGCGAGTGGAGCAAACGTTGGGGTAGCCTCCGTTGTGACCAGAGCTACCAGGAGAGAGCAGGCAGCGGGAGCACACAGGCCGGCGCGGGGCGAGGGTGCCGCTGCTCGGTATTTATAGCGAGCGGGCGAGCGGGCCCGCGGGCGCCGAAATACGCGTTGCAGCTGCGATTGTTCCTCCCCGTGTAAACGCTGGCCTACCCACTGTGCCACTTCCCACGCGCCGCGGAGAACCAACTACCTCACCTGTCACCTTCTGCAGGCCGATTTTGCTAAATGAGGACCAAATACAGGAAACTACCCGTGAGAGGTGAAGGAGCAAAAAAGGTCATATAGACATCTGGGACGCAATGTGTTCCATGGCAGGTACACCCACTTGAAAGTGAAGATAAAAGATCTTTGACAGTGTAGATTTCAATGATTCAGACCACACATGAAAACACACTAGGCAGATGGGAATATGATGTCTGTACTATTGTCTTAGCATCACACTCAAGAGGCAGACACCAACAATCATCGACCACACATTGTGACTGAAACGGTGCTGATGGCTCGCTACCACCAATACTACAGGGACTCAGTATAGCCACAGGAGACTGCTGTGAAGATTGAAGAAAAAAAAATGGTTCAAGTGGCTCTAAGCACTATGGGACTTAACATCTGAGGTCATCAGTCCCCTAGACTTAAACCTAACTAACCTAAGGACATCACACACGTCCATGCCCGTGGCAGAATTCGAACCTGCGACCGTAGCAGCAGCGCGGCTCCGGACTTAAGCGCCTACAATCGCTCGGCCACAGCGGTCGGCCGAAGGTAGCTCTCAACGTAAAGGTAGCCTCATCCGTAAACAGAACCGATGACAGAAATCCCAGAGCCGTGGTGGTCTGTGCGATGAACCAGCGACAAGAAATTCGTCACAGAGGCATGTCCATGGTCGGTAAGGCCTACGCGCGTTTTAAGTGATGCGGAAAGCGTCAGTTGTGGAGAATGTTCCGCACTGCCGTCTGTCTTACCCCGTGCTGACGAACCACCTGCCTGGTGCTGATACCGAGGTCAGATCCTACAGTGTTCAACACCTTTTATCTCCACCGTCAAGTGGATGTACCTCCTCGTGCAGTCAGTCCCCATTTATCAACATCACCCGGTATATACATGATGAATGAGAACTAAGGGAGGTGTTCCTGACAAGAAGACGAAGAAAAAATGTTCGTACCAACATATATCCATAAATGGACAGTGAATTTGCAGTAAAACAATTAGGACTGTCATATTAATTTACACAATACATGGTGTTAATTTATATGGTTGCCGACTTTATTATCCGTTTGGTTTCATCCAAGCCTAAGCACAATAGTTTTTCATAGCAAGGCGAGATTTTTTCATCTACATTCAAGTACTTGCAACCGGTCGAGAGACTGCACCGATTTTTTGCTGGAGAACGTGCTCCTAGTGATACGACAGTTAATATAGCCAGTGGAGCACCAGTCTACTTCCTTTTCACTGTTCTTCAACAACTCAACACCGTTTTTCCCCCAGGATATAGATGGGACGAGGAGGGCCTTGTAACTGACCATTTGTAACACCAGACTTAAATCCCTAAGATTTTTACTTATGGGGGCTTCTACAAAGTGTTGTGTATGCTTAATCACTTGCTGGTATGAAAACCCTTCAACATCGTAACAGCGTGTCCGTGTAGCCAAATGCAGCCTAGAACATTCGAAAGAGTGAATCAATCCACAATGCGACGCGTAAACGTTTGCACTCGAATCTCTTTTTAACATGGAAGCAATTTATACCATGCAATTTTAATGCAATCTACCAGTACCGACTGTTTAAGTTCGGACTCAAAAGTCCGTTATCACACATGCATCGATACGAACTTTATTGTTCGTTTTCTTGTCAGGTATCATCCCCTAAAGTTTGTCCCCTTACGTAACATTCACCATGCAGAATTTGTTTCTTATTTAGATGTATTATCGCAAATTTGTAGCAGGTACCTTGACAACACTGCTGTTCAATGTGTTTCGAAGAAAACACATCTACAGAGGCTCAGTAGAACTGATCTGCAAAAATAGATTGCTCATTTCCAGAGAGAAAAATTTATAGAGAATGTAACCGCTTCTCTATGTAACCGCAAACATCACTCACAGAGCGTGGTGGCGTTGTATTGGAGACACTGAAACCACACAACAGAGTCGTGGTTTCTGCACACGTCAATAACGTATATCGTACTGTACGGTATACGTTACTGACACGTGCAGAAGCCACGGATCTAGTCTCAAGCGATTTAATTCCATCTGTTACGTACCGATGGTGTATGTGACGAATGCTGACGTGGGCCATAGCGGCTCACATCCATTTTACTCACATTATTAATGTGGAAAACATCTATTTTTGCGGCATTTTATCACTTAAAAATGACAAGGTCAAAATTGCAACCGTGGATATTAATAAATAATATCGTCGACTGCAAACATGTCATTAAAAAACATCAACGAGAATGTAATACCGAAACAATTTCAATTTTACAAAACACAAAGTCTATCCTATTCTGACGCATTCACTCTCAGATGAAATATGGCAGTCGGCTGATAATTATGGTAAAGTGCAGAAGACTAATGCTCGCACACAATCGACCGACCTCTTCTGAATCTCTACAACATTTTGTTTTGAAACATTTGCTGCTAAAAATAAAGCAACATGTCCACAGATACAGTGGTCCTCTTCTAGAGCTATTCCGGAGACGAAACCAGACTGAAAAATGGGTGAAAAACATTTTTCACGTGAAAAAAAAACTCCCTCATTTGTCAAGGTCGAAGCGCGCTGCCAATGTAAACAAACCTGACACAGATATAGACCGCCCGCATTTCACGCGTGCGTAGGCATCGGCCTTCTCTGACACTGAAACTCTTACTGACTCTTTCCCACATGTCGCAAGGTCAGATCTGCGCTACAGTGGTCGATTTTCAAGAAAACGTTTACGAGTGTCGGACCGCGTCTTGATGTTGATAATAAAAACAGTTTTCATCCATTGTTGGCAGTGAGCTTTACCGGGCTCATGTATTAACATAAATGAAATGCTTCACTAAAGACTACAATGGCCGCGGCAGTCTACGCTCTCTCAATACCTACTGATGTCCGTCCCACTGAATTCACCAGATATTAATACTATCGAACACGTTTAAGGTATATCTTGTGTTGTCTTTACAGCTGGTATATTAATTTTGTGTCGTTTTGGTAGTTGTAGATGGTCATATAAAGCAGTGGTCCTCCAATCACGTACATGAAAATGTAGTACCCATAACGTGACAGAATAAAATTGCTTCGCTCGGAGAAGACGGACGAAGATGTTATTAGATGGCTGAATCAGCCATCTTGAATGGCGATATTTGATGGTGATGCTGTTACAGTGTGACTACACCATGTTTGTTTTTTGACAACATATATTTAGTGTCTAAGAACACACTGAATTCTACAAGAGAGAACGGCAGGTACACCATGTGATAAAAAGTATCCGGACACCCCCAAAACATAAGTTTTTCATATTAGGTGCATTGTGCTGCCATTCACTGCCGGGTACTCCATATCAGCGACCTCAGTACTCATTAGACATCGTGAGAGACCAGAATGGAGCTTTACGCAGAACTCACGGAGTTCGAACTTGGTCAGGTGGTTGGGTGTCACTTGTGTCATACGTCTGTAAGCGAGATTTCCTCACTCCTAAACATCCCTAGGTTCACTGTTTCCCATGTGATAGTGAAGTGGAAACGTGAAGGGACACGTACAGCACAAAAGCGTACAGGCCGATCTCGTCTGTTGAGTGAGAGAGGGTCGTAATGTGTAATAAGCAGACATCTATCCAGACCCTCACACAGGAATTCCAAACTGCATCAGGATCCACTGCAAGTACTATTACAGTCAGGCGTGAGGTGAGAAAACGTGAATTTCACGGTCGAGCGGCTGCTCATAACCCACACACCACGCCGGTAAATGATGCCTTGCAACGTGCTGTTCAGAAGAGATCTCCACCCCTCGTACTGTTACTGGTTTATGGACAGCCCTGCAGGATTCGTAGTGACAATTCCATCCAGCACTACTTCAGACATTAGTCGAGTCCATGCCACGTCGTGTTACGGCGCTTCTGCGTGTTCGCTGGAGCTCACACTATATTAGGCCGGTGTACCAATTTTTTTGGGTCTTCAGTGTATATTACATATATTAAAAATATAAAGCCCATGTCCGTCGGAATGTTCATTAGAGTATTGTGTGAAAATATGAAGTACAGTTGTCGAGAACTTTTCGAGATTTTTGGTAATAGGTTTCATCTTTACATATTATTCATTTACTTCTATAGAATATACATTTTAAAATGAGGTATAGAAAAGCACGCCCGTATTAAAATACAACGCTGTGTCATAATTTCGAAGCTATCATTAAAGAGCTGTCGGAGATATATGATTTTGTACGAACGATCATTTACAATTATATAGACATCGCGCTGAGACGCTAATGAGAACTGTTGCGTTGATAATACTCAGAGGAAAGAAGATTCTACGTCCCGCTGACCACTCGGCAGTAAGATTAGATCACTAGATTTGTTGATATCGTAACTGTCTCGGTCTTTCGCAAATACACTCAATACTTCAAAACACTCATAGCAGTTTGGTATACTAGTAGATGGCAAAATATATTTAAGTCTCTTCTGACTGAAGCTCCTGACACAATCTTCTAGCCGGCCGAAGTGGCCGTGCGGTTAAAGGCGCTGCAGTCTCGAACCGCAAGACCGCTACGGTCGCAGGTTCGAATCCTGCCTCGGGCATGGATGTTTGTGATGTCCTTAAGTTAGTTAGGTTTAACTAGTTCTAAGTTCTAGGGGACTAATGGCCTCAGCAGTTGAGTCCCATAGTGCTCAGAGCCAGCCAGCCAGCCACAATCTTCTATGAAAGACACTGCTCAGCCGATCATACCCTGACCTTAAGGCAGTGGTCGGCATTATTACAGAGGCAGATTATCAGAAAATTGCTCTTTGGACTTTTAATATCCACTTAAGAAGCCAAAGCCGCTGCTTTTTATTCAAATAGCTTCTCGGCTATCGTAATAAATACGAGTGGATATTGTATCAGTCTTCCCAGCAGGTAATTAAAGAAGTCCACCGAACCATCATTCAGGTATACTAGCCTCTTGTCTTCAGGGAAAGAGGCGCATAAGCAATATGCACAATATTTGCATAAACCGCATCGTGTTCGAATCGTTGATGGACGAGTTGTAGTACTTAACCTGAGTGTAGCTGATTCGGATATTGGTCAGGAAAAAAAAAATTCATGGCCATTATTTTATGATCAAAGGAAGACATCGGCGTATAGTTTTCACCACACTATTGCCAATGTGCTGGGTTAAATTCCGAAGCTTTTTACGGAGAATCATGGAGTGGGACCACAAGACAATGCTGATGGCGATCTTCCTCCTGTATAGGTGCGTCAGATTCAGCAGTATCCCTGACACTTTTGAGGAGGAGCAGGCTATGTGACGGCACAGAGTTTCACATTCTCTTTTCCTTTCCCTCCCCACGACTCAACCAGGACACTCCCCAGAAGAGTAAAGCATTGATTCATTGATAATGAAATTGACTTTCGTGAATTATGAATATATAAAAGAAACGAAGAGAGATTTTTACATGAAATGAAGACTTTTTCCCGTCTCCATTGAAAAATAAATTAATCAGGTAATCGAAGCAGTAACATATTTCAATACACCTCGCAAAGTAGGAAAGAGTCATGGACAGTCAGACTGCTTATGCGGAGTCTAGTTTCAAATTATCATTAATGTTCGCCCAGAATAATGCTTTTTTTTGTTAGTGTACACGTGTCGCAGGTAGTTGATGCTCTTGCTGACGAATTCATAATGAGCATATAGAAGGTAGTTATAATTAACCACGGTGTTGCGAGTGCTGCAGTGCATATCACGGCGAAACATCGTAGATATATTCATCAATCTGTGCGCTCGCAGAGTATGCTAAAAAAAAGAAGAAGAATATGGTTCAAATGACTCTAAGCACTATGGGACTTAACATCTGAGGTCATCAGTCCCCTAGACTTAGAACTACTTAACCCTAAATAACCTAAGGACATCACACCCATCCATGTCCGAGGCAGGATCTGAACCTGCGACCGCAGCAGCAGCGCGGTTCCAGACTGAAGCACCTAGAACCGCTCGGTCACAGCTGCCGGCGAATAATAATAATTCTACTTCCTGCTACCAAGTGAGAACACGGCGTTGTAAGCAGTCAGAATGTGGTTTAGGTGCATGAAAAGTAGAGGAACGATCGAACACATGATAACGGTGGTTCTGGCACGTTTATTAGGGTATCGTCACAAACTTCGGTATGTTTTTAATACGGTCTCCCGACTTAGCAGCATGCTGCATCCGTAACGCGGCGTGGTCGACACTTGCTCACAGCATATACGCTGTAATCAAGACAATATTTCGTCGTATGCTGTCCTTCGGATCAGGAAGAATCTTTATACATCCCTGATAGACGCGATCTTTCAGATATTCCCGCAACCAGAGGTCACGTGGGTTTAGGTCGGGGGGATCTGGAAGGCCACACATCTTGAAATTGCCTAGAGCTGATGCGGTCCTTACTGCAGGTTTCTCTAAGCAAATCTGTCATCTGGCAAGCAACGTGTGGTATCGCCCCATCTTGGATGAAAGTAGTGGTGTGGACACAGTTGCGTTATTGCACAGCTCGAATCATGCGTTGCACAGTAAGATAAGGTGAGTGCAGTGGATGTTCCTGGACAACATACGGCGGATTAGAACCCAATATGCGACAGTTTTGTGGATTCTTGACACGGTTCAGAATGTGCCTCTTCCAACCAATCGGCCACATGTCATCCATTTCCATGTACGCCAAATAAGGAAGGGCAAAGTCATGGTTAGTAGCCTATCTTGGGGCTTCTTTCGGTGCACACCCTGAATCTTGTAGTTATACCCATAATCTTTTGAACTATTGGCCATGGGAGAAAGAATTGCTGTAACACAGCCTGAGCACTGGCTGCACAATTTGAGATGTATGCTGCACTGTCGGTAACAGCTACAGCACCTTCGTCAACAACTACTATGGAAATGGCCGCCTCCCTCTCCTTGCTGCACCACCTAATTCACCTGTCTCTTCAAATTTCTCGATCGTATTCTTTAGCCCATTTATTGGCATGGGGCGTCTCCGCAGCTGCTTCCGTCTGCGATACTCCCGCAATGCAGCGCAGCGCTGCTATTGCTGTCGTTCTGATAAAACAACACGGTATTTCTTCTTAACAGCCATTGCGTTTGTACGGAAAACTTCAACATTCTTCCCCTTCACACCCACAGTCATTTCGCAAAATAAATCAACACGCGTCGCCAAACGACAAACAGCATACTGACGTCAAAACGGAAACATTTTGCATTGTGACTGCTTACAGCGCTATATTTTCACCTGATGGCAGAAATTGAAATTATTTTTTTCAATATTCTTAGCGAGCGCACCGATTAATGAACATACTTATTTTTCATCGTCCTACGATGTATACAGCATGCACTGCAGCACTGAACACCGTCCGTTTAACTGTAACCGTCCGGTACATCGGTATCAATCTTTTCTTTAATAAGCAGGCATTTCGAGACGTGTATTGTTCAATCGGTCATTCCAGACAACCGCCGTATTACACCATGGTCGCCGCTAAGCTGCGTATGAGAACAGTAAGACTCTAAAGTTGATAATGAATGGACTTTTAACGCTACGAAGAAGCAATGCAGTAAGTGAGCTGCTGCTTACAGCGAATGAGGAATGAAGAGGGGTGAGGTGAATGCGGAGGGAGTACCGTCGGATGTTAAGGTTTGTTTCGAAGAATAAAAAATGTACCAGAAGTTTTCTTTCTTCCAATCTAAACATGCCGCAAAGCAGTCCAAACATAATTTCTACAGTTTTACTTGAACTCGAAATGCATCTGCCCCTATAATTAATTACGTTGTCTTGTCCATGACTGAAGAGTCCGGTATCCAATCCAGAATTCTCACGTCATTCGCTTCTATGCCTCACATTATAATACGTGCCCTGCTAGCACTTGCGGAGGTCAGCCACACAGTGTCAAGAGCTTAAGTACCGCACGGTCATGCGTACTCACATCAAAGAGAGTCATTCGCAGACCAAAACTGGAAATAGAACCCCTCAGATGACTGACTGAGAATGTGGCATTCGATATGGAATACACTCCTGGAAATTGAAATAAGAACACCGTGAATTCATTGTCCCAGGAAGGGGAAACTTTATTGACACATTCCTGGGGTCAGATACATCACATGATCACACTGACAGAACCACAGGCACATAGACACAGGCAACAGAGCATGCACAACGTCGGCACTAGTACAGTGTATATCCACCTTTCGCAGCAATGCAGGCTGCTATTCTCCCATGGAGACGATCGTAGGGATGCTGGATGTAGTCCTGTGGAGCGGCTTGCCATGCCATTTCCACCTGGCGCCTCAGTTGGACCAGCGTTCGCGCTGGACGTGCAGACCGCGTGAGACGACGCTTCATCCAGTCCCAAACATGCTCAATGGGGGACAGATCCGGAGATCTTGCTGGCCAGGGTAGTTGACTTACACCTTCTAGAGCACGTTGGGTGGCACGGGATACATGCGGACGTGCATTGTCCTGTTGGAACAGCAAGTTCCCTTGCCGGTCTAGGAATGGTAGAACGATGGGTTCGATGACGGTTTGGATGTACCGTGCACTATTCAGTGTCCCCTCGACGATCACCAGTGGTGTACGGCCAGTGTAGGAGATCGCTCCCCACACCATGATGCCGGGTGTTGGCCCTGTGTGCCTCGGTCGTATGCAGTCCTGATTGTGGCGCTCACCTGCACGGCGCCAAACACGCATACGACCATCATTGGCACCAAGGCAGAAGCGACTCTCATCGCTGAAGACGACACGTCTCCATTCGTCCCTCCATTCACGCCTGTCGCGACACCACTGGAGGCGGGCTGCACGATGTTGGGGCGTGAGCGGAAGACGGCCTAACGGTGTGCGGGACCGTAGCCCAGCTTCATGGAGACGGTTGCGAATGGTCCTCGCCGATACCCCAGGAGCAACAGTGTCCCTAATTTGCTGGGAAGTGGCGGTGCGGTCCCCTACGGCACTGCGTAGGATCCTACGGTCTTGGCGTGCATCCGTGCGTCGCTGCGGTCCGGTCCCAGGTCGACGGGCACGTGCACCTTCCGCCGACCACTGGCGACAACATCGATGTACTGTGGAGACCTCACGCCCCACGTGTTGAGCAATTCGGCGGTACGTCCACCCGGCCTCCCGCATGCCCACTATACGCCCTCGCTCAAAGTCCGTCAGCTGCACATACGGTTCACGTCCACGCTGTCGCGGCATGCTACCAGTGTTAAAGACTGCGATGGAGCTCCGTATGCCACGGCAAACTGGCTGACACTGACGGCGGCGGTGCACAAATGCTGCGCAGCTAGCGCCATTCGACGGCCAACACCGCGGTTCCTGGTGTGTCCGCTGTGCCGTGCGTGTGATCATTGCTTGTACAGCCCTCTCGCAGTGTCCGGAGCAAGTATGGTGGGTCTGACACACCGGTGTCAATGTGTTCTTTTTTCCATTTCCAGGAGTGTAGATCAGATCCACACGATAGCAGGAGGTTACTTTGAGATCCTTGTTTTCCTAGAATATGTGAACCAGCACATTCAGAAACTTTAAGTACTTACAATAGAATTTGGAATTAACCTCACTGTATATACCTGTATATATGCAGGACCAGATTTCGAAGTCATCGTGTATGGCAGAAATAGCTCCTAGACCGTCGGCTAATACAAGGCGAAGTTTTATTGATTTTAAGTCATGACACTTGCTCTGCCGACAAAGCACAGCACACCTTAAGAAAAATCAAATTTCATATTTTTATGACTCTTTCTACGTACGTCGAAAGGTCAATTCCTGTCAAGAATTATCTAGAAACTGTTCGAAATATATTCAGTTTCACGTAATCTTTTCCGCAAGGTAACCTAACGAAAACCATTCGCAGCAGATAACAAACACTTCAAAGGTAACAGGTAAGAGCCTATATTACTACCGATATGTGTCAATGGTACATCATTTCGGAAATGTCAGATTATTCACAGTGGAGCTTTATTATTGACCGGAGAAAATGTGATTCTGGATTCTAATACGCTGAATGTGAAGTTAAATTTGAATCAACAGGCGGAGGTGCTATGTCGATATTGTCACACTGCTCTGATTTGGTGTTTACTTCGCGAGAGAGCCCGATAACTAGAAGTGGTCCATCTCACCCGAAGTCACGAGCAGTAATCGCTTAAATCTTTTGACGCCTAGAGATAAGACAAAGTACGCGTAGCACAGGAAGTTATTAGCCTCGCTATCTGCAGATAACGCGTCGCAAAGGGCAGACCCGTGAGAACGCAGATATACAGCGCGATCGTGATGAAAGTGCGTGGAGCGGAGGTACGTCGTGACATCACGTCCGCTCCTTGGCATACCTGGACAGGTTTCAGTCAGCGGCGCCACGACTGTGACGTCACCATCCCTCTGACAGCCAAGAGGACGAGCCCACTCACCGGCATATCCTTCTGTAAATGTATATATCCGCAGCCCTTCATAGTCAGTGCATTATCACATTCGGAAATCTAGACTTCGTCTACCTGCGATCGCAAATAGTCAGGGTTTTACAGGTAATACAGATCGGGCCAGACGCCGTCCCATCCCATCTTACCCTTTCTCATCAAAAGAATTGGTGCAGTGCTTAGCGCACTGGGCTTTTGAGAGGATCAGAGTTCTAATCCCCTTCTAGGTATAGCGATCTAGATTTACTGTACATCGGTTAACCTGAATCCCACCGCCGTGCCCTTCCCGAGCTTGCGCTCTGATGAATGACCACATCAGCGACAGGACGCTTCTAGCTCAACAAGCCAATGTTGTTTCCTCGAGACGCACCACAGATGTAGACTATTACTTCCGACACCATGACGACAGAGATACATCTGCATGTGTCTGCCACACAACCCTGTATCTACCGCTCCCCTGGTCTACGCTACACTCCTGTCCAAGTAGACTGCGACTCCATCCCTTTGTGATGCGCTTCTTTCATATTATTTAAACTGAAGGTGGAAAGACAGAAAAAGGAAAGGAAAGGAACTAATGATATCAGCTGCATCGAGGCATTACGCGGAATTAGCGGCAACGAATGGAAATGTGTGCCAGACCAGGAGTCGAACCTAGGATCTCCTGCTCACTGGTCAGCTGCGTAAACCAATGTGCGGCATCTGGACGTGATGTTTATCGGAAATGTGCAGACTATCTCGGCACGCTCCCCGGTTGATCCACACTTCGACCTTGAGCCACCTATCCCCAGTCCTCACATCCGAAAGAACAAACACCACGCTTTCATATGAGAGTTTCTTACGCCACACCATTTTATTTATCACAGTATGCCTAGTCAGCAGTGCTCTTGTCCCAGAAAACAGTTCCTAGTGGTTCCAGCTGTACCTCCGGGTGCCACATAACTACAAATGTGGGATGCGGTCGCCGTGTGGTTAGTAATGGCGGCTCGTCTGATACGACTGTACAGGAGTGAACTTGTATGTCGCCGCTGTCCACAAACAGAAATCATCGGTGTCAACAATGACACGCAGCACGCACACTGCTCCATCGACTGGGACGATCCTCAGAAAAGCCCAACCAGTCTCATGCAGGTCACTGAAATTTAGTAAACAGCACGCGCCGTGCTCTTCCTCTGCGTTCTTACAAGTCCACAACGTCTAATAATCTAGTCTCATGCTCGGAACAACAATGGATTCTGTCTGAAAGTCAAATATAGTTATATGAATGTTTTGTGACGAACAGAAAGCTTCTGTTTCTAGACTGTTGGTTTACAGAAAGGACACTGGTATTCTGGGACAGAGTGTTTATCGAAAACCTATTCTAGGCGCTTCATTCCGGAACCGCGCGACTGCTACGGTCGCAGGTTCGAATCCTGCCTCGGGCATGGATGTGTGTGATGTCCTTAGGTTAGTTAGGTTTAAGTAGTTCTAAGTTCTAGGGGACTGATGACCTAAGATGTTAAGTCCCATAGTGCTCAGAGCCATTTGAACCATTTTGAAAACCGATTCACATGGACCGGTATCTCCATGCAACGAATGTTCATCCACCGTTACAACGCTGTGGGGTCCTACAATCGTTGGCAAAGAGACTTATGCCACCTCAGAAGAATAAGGCTTGGCAATAGAGCTGAAGCATCTTCGGCTCGTGTTCAAGCACAAGGTATAAACAGACAAACCGATCCGTCATGCCTTCCAGTTTGCACCTTCGCCGAAACCAGTATAAGATGTATTTAGAACGTGGCTTTCGTACTATTTGTTGAGGGCATATTTTCAAAGATAGGGCAGATTTTACAAAGACATAACAGCGAGAGTGTATTTGGTTCGCCAGCCAAAATCAGAAGCCGGCCGCTGTGGCCGAGCGGTAGTAGGCGCTTCAGTCCGGAACCGCGCTGTTGCTGCGGTTGCAGGTTCGAATCCCGCCTCGGGCATGGATGTGTGTGATGTCTTGAGGTTAGTTAGGTTTAGGTAGTTCTAAGTCTAGGGGACTGGTGTCCCATAGTGCTTAGAGCCATTTGAACCAAAATCAGAGCGCTCCTAGGCACTCTAAAATATGACCTAGATTTGAGAAGCCCGGCGTTTACTAAATACCTTGTCACTGTGGAAAACGTTTATTGGTCAAACAATTACCACTCTTCATGACATATGCTAAGCACCATTGCCACACACGATTGCTGCAGCCTGAGAAATCTACGTTGGCGCAGCAGTATCTTACAGAGGGACACAACGTTATCTGATGAGTCGCAAATGACTGTCCCTACGTCCCGTTATTGGGACTTTGTTTTAAAGGAACTACCTGAAATTAGACTGGTAGACAACATTATAAACGGAGACAAGAGTTACCCTTAAGGTAAAATTTGGAATTCTGTTTTAGCTGACTCGGGTGGCAGAATGTACTGGCAGTGATACTCGACAGCGATTAATCGTTTTAATGAATGTAACTCCATCTTCTGGGTGGACTGTGGGGCTACGGCTGGTCAATATCCAAAAAAACAACACCAATCGCTGTTATTTAAGTCTTATGTCCTAATGTATCGTCGAAACTGGTAGACTAAAAATAAAAATACGTCCTAAATAACAGCGATTGGTATTGTTTTTTTGGAGTAATCGTTTTTGACAGCTTTCACCACTCGGGCGCCGTACATTTACTTGCGTTCGGGGTAGCAGCCACGATAAATGGCGCACGCGCTGATCGCCTTCCGTGGCGTATTAAGGGGCCGTCGTTCACGGTACGAATTAGTTCCGGCGCCAATAGCAAACAGCTTCCTCCCATGAAGATGGCTGCTAGATGGATCTCGGAAATGTACCTAGATGACTGACTATCCAGTTGCAGACTTGACAAGAATATCACAGTTGTAATGTGTTTCGGGCATCCACGTACGTGATTGCTAACCTCTTTACAGCAAGGCGTTTATACTCATTGGCTCTAACGCACTCTGTCAGTATAATGTCCGGCTGGATGTCACGGTGGATAAGTGTCAGGTTATGAATAGGAAGGTCTTGGGTTAAAAACCCTCTCACACCAAGGATTGTGTGTCACTGCTCGCTTCTTACAACTCTGGCGATGACCCGTGGATGTGAGCAATGCCGATTAGCACTGTAGTTCATAGTCTAAATTGTAGGTCCACCTATCACTGACTGGGTGAGTCAGTTTGCAGGTGGGAGCTAGACAACGGAATACCAACAGGACAATGTCTAGTAAAGCACTGCCTTCGGGCTGTGAACAGCTTCACCATCATCAGTTTCAAACATCAATGAAGGTTCTGCCACATGCTTTCAAGTGTGTGCTTTTTCCACGGCCATTAGCCACGTTGGACACTCATGTACTGTGGCTTCAGAATGTGCGGAAACTGTCGGGTACTTGCTGAGTTGCATCTCTACTGAACCCAATACCACCATTATCTAAACATCTCGGCGTCCTCAGGTGCAATTCGCTGCTCCCAGTGCGTCCACGAGTACGCCATCCCAGTGTAGCAGGATGCAGCAGTCCCAGCCACCCACCTAATACAATTTGCCCATATTATACACGATAGAAAACTTTGCCACAGAGCGACCAACACCAACAGTTTCCCTCCCCACCACCACCACCACCACCACCAAACCACCACTCCACCTGCCCACCGTCTCGCTTGTCAGAAAGAGTTCTGAAAAACTACTGTCGGAAAGCTGCGGACCTTGGTTCAGTTAAGGCACACAGATGACACTGCTTGGATTCCACTGCGCACTCCCGTTAACGTTTCTTTCCGCATCAAGCAATTATAGCGATTTAAGAAAACGTCCGTGGCAAGAGAGCGATTGCGAAAGCCTCTGAGGACGTCCTCGACATATACTGGGTTCAACTGCTTTATGTGAGCCAGAGCAGTGTACAAACTGAACATGCTTGGTGAAGACTGAAGGACAGAAAACTGCGTCGTGGATTGTTTTTCGTAATGGACATAGTTCCAACACTTCCTGTGTGGTCCAGTTTACGACAGTAGGCTTCTCCTCATTCAAAATACCACTTAAATCGCGGACTGCATGGAAGCATACCACTGTACTCTGAAGCCAACTCGCTCCTATCAAAACACTGCTGCACGGCATCAGAAATAGTGCCTGGCGCCGAGCATCACAGTACTCAGCTACCATTCCATTACATCGAACCTCAGCGAACGCTCGCCATCCAGTACCGAGCAGAATGACTATTGTAGCTACTAATTTACCAAAGGCTCTGGTTATCGGGCACATAATATATCGAATGTACAATTCAAGTGTCCTATGCTCTTCCGCATGACCGTAGCAACCACAATATCATTTGACTGTGGCAGCAGGATCGCCTGGTATGAGGCAATCATTGTACTCTGACAACTGATTTGCAAATACCTAGGTAAAGAACCGAAGAGGGGTGATAAGAAACGACCTTTGAATTGTCTCATAAAGCAAATACTTGCTGCTGATGCAGTTTCCACGACGTCGTCCTTAATGTACGAAGTAAATGTTGGTTGTATTGGCTGAAACTTAGGTCAAATGGTATTAAAGGAGCAAACTTAGCTGATCACTTCTCTCCTTACTACACCTAATCGCCTGAACCAATTCCACATACTGTCTGTCCCATCAAGCCCACCGACTTTGTTCTGTGTTCTTATCCAAATTTCAAAGCAGTGTGCTTCTTTACCACATGTACATCTCCTCTGCAGTTATACAACATTCTTAACATCTATTTGCATACATCTGTTCTATTCTATTACAATAGTAGTTACGTACTGACTCTTAAATTTCGATTTAATAGCAACAGAATTTTAAACTAAACCTAAATTTCCTCGCTCTATACCCTCCCCCAACAATATCCCATTTACGTCATTTATTCATTGCTTAGTTTTAATGATTTCTGCCATTTCATGGTCTAACGGAGAAATATTATTTTCACTCAGTTTCATGCAACAACCATCAGATTGTAATGCCTTTGCAGGTGCTGTTCATCTATACTGTTTTGAAGACGTTAGTCTGCCCTCTAACATCTCGTACACCGAGAATGGTTAAAAAAACAAATTAATTATTTTATGAACACTCGCAGTCTATTTTTTCCATTTTATGAAATGGCTCTACTAACCAAAATTACCAAGAATAATAAGTTTAGTATTTCAATTTATTTTAGTAGTTTCTAACATCTATTTACAAGGATGCTTCAAGCTAAAGATCTATATACAAACTGTTTTATCGTAATTTTCCTTCTACGGAAATTCTGGAAAATGTCAGTAAAAGTTCTTTTAAAATTACAAAAATAAGCTTTATAATTTTATATCCTTTTGTAATGTTACATCCAAGTGTTTAACGGCGCGGCGCGCACCAGAAGTTTGTACTATTCTGTTCCTACGCTATATATATATATATATATATATATATATATATATATATATATATATATATATATATATATATATATTCAAAGACGGCTCACATTTAAAGCATCAAGTGGTAATGGTAACACATCGTTGTCAGTATTGCTGCAATTAATAAAGTAAAAAAGAAAGTATTTTGGACTTTAGCTTCGCCAACACAAAAATGGTTGAAATGGCTCTAAGCACTATGGGACTAACACTTAGAACCACTTAAACCTAACCAACCTAAGGACATCACACACATCCATGCCCAAGGCAGGATTCAAACCCGCGACCGTAGCGGTCGCGCGGTTCCAGACTGAATCGCCTACACAATTCAGGTAATAAAAATATAAGGCGACATATCAATATCGGGAAAGAGCTTGACTAGATAGCATAACATTTACAACAACGAAATAATTCGAATGAAATTGCGTAAGTGGTCTTCATGGAAATCAGGAGGGAGGAGGGGGATGGGCGAGCGGAGGGAGATACGAAGCGTAGTTCTACGAAAAGTGGCTGTTGCAACATCCGGATGCCGAAGTAGAGATGAAAAGCTCTCAGGTGATTCACTTCGTAACCCTGTCCACCGAGATATCAACTTCTCGAAACAGTATGTTTCAGCTTCGGTGTAGGATAGAATGCATATCTGTGGCTCTCGCGCACAATTTGCTTTTGCACTACTGTGCTTCTTAGTCACAGAAACCTGCTGCTGGATGTATTGCGTTTTGCACGTCTCGTTTCCGTGACCTTGACTGAGCCCCTTTGGCGGAACTCTACTGCACGCAGTGTTCAGTCTCACAAGAACCGGTGCTGCTCCTAAGGGTCGCCAGCTACCTTTCATCTGGTGTTTTCTACATACTTTCAATTTCGTTTCCGTGATGAATGAATGGAGACAAGCCAAAATGGGAACTGCCTATCATACGCTTCACCAGAAATCCAACTTCAACGAAAATCGTCATCTTGATTCTAATTGTGCAGGTAAGAGCAATGCATACCAACGAATGAAATCGTCACTGTTTCCTCCGTAAAGCAATAAAACAGAAAACCACAACATGTAACTACTTTTTTACGTCTGCAAACTTTTACACCTGCGCGTTACAACGTCTAGAGATAGTTAGGAACGAGACATTTATGATCAATTACAGCGGAATGTAAAAATGTAGAACGTGTGTACGTAGCTGGTTGAAAGAAGCAATAAATTTCGACTGTTGCGAATACCAATCAGCCGACACAGCAGACAGTTCCACAAGCATTTATATCATCTCCATTATAGCGAACTTTCTCAAACTCTGTCCCACACGACTGAATCGCCAATGTTGGAGAGAAAATAATTTTTTGTTATATAAGTTATGTAAGTTATGTACGAAACTCCTCCCGAACAGGCCATGAAGGCCCAACGGTACCGACCGGCCGCCGTGTCATCCTCATTCACAGGCGTCACTGGATGCGGATATGGAAGGGAATGTGGTCAGCACACTGCTCTCCCGGCCGTATGGCAGTTTCCGAGACCGGAGCCGCTACTTCTCAATCAAATAGCTCCTCAACTTGCCTCACAAGGGCTGAATACACCCCGCTTGCCAACGGCACTCGGCAGACCGGATGGTCATCCATCCAAGTGCTAGCCAAGCCCGACAGCGCTGAACTTCGATGATCTGATGGGAACCGGCGTTACCAATGCGACAAGGCCGTTGGCAACAAGTTATATAGTAAACCAAAAAGTCATATTTTAATACAGTTTCAGCCCGTCAAAGTTATATTGACTGTTTACATGGAATACGCATAACTTGCTCATGAATCAATAAGTAGAAGATATTCGGCGCCACTTTTATCCGTGTGTTCGTCCTAAACGAAAGACATCTTAACCACCTTCTCGGAAGCTTCCCGAGCAAACCGTAAATTGTTGTATAACGAGTCGATGCTAATAAGCAGCCTCATCGTCAGACGCTCTTAAATGTAAAATGCCTATTAAGACAAGGTGTTTGTCGAACACGTCCTGTGGCGCCCAATTGGATAATCGATCACAGGCACTTTTCTGCTAATTCGTATTAGCTCCAACAGAACATTAATTATATTTATTTATGGATTTTCGATTCTTTCTAGTGTAGAAACAAAAAAAATCAATGTACATCGGTTATAGAACCTCTGTGTTGTTCTTATTTACGTCAAGAATTAAATGTGGCTATTATATATTCGTTACTACTGGTATAGCCAGTCACATGTGGGAGAGCTAAAAAGTATGTTGTTGGCCATCAAGTAGGTAAGAGTTCCTACAGGTCACTATGGACACCTTTGAATAATATTATTAATTTATAATAGTACTACAATTTCATTATCAAATGAAGTACTGCGAAATTGTGCTTCAGCATGCCAAAACAAACAATACTGGACATGTATACAGCGTGTAGAACTTCAGAGACAAATTGTTTAAAGGACATCATGTTTGCGGCTGACTGTAACAATTATTTATTTTACAATTGTAGTCTCGATCTTTCGGATCATTTCCAAGTACAGATTTTGCTTCAGCACATCACCACTTCAAAATCCTCCGACATGTACACATGTAATCGTCAAAAATAAGCCTTTCCAAAGTAGAAACCCGGTAACATCAGGCCAGTGCGAAGTTCTGTACATTGGGAAATGATGTAAATTACGTGAAATGTTGCCAATGTTAACATCATTCACATAAATCTCTACTAATCAATATTATAAAACACTGTTCGCATGTGCACTGTTTACTGTGAACCCCGACCATGAGAAGTTATTCAGCGACAAACTTTCAGATGGTGTTCACGGATACCTTTACAAGTGTTTCTAATACGATTTCTGCATTTATGAGGCTGCGGAGGCTTTTATATACATATACTGTCCTACAATAATTTACGGGGTGACCCAAACTCCGCCGACAAACTTTCAGACCTTTTCTGGGCTGCCTTCTGAGCATTTTGGCACTCGTATAAGACAACAATGGTCTCTGGCAGCTCTTTACAGAGTCACTGTGTCTCGCTTTCTACCTTTATTGTACTCGAAACAGTGCAGATCAGTGCAGATGTCGACGGTATGCGCTGTGTGCCTAGTTTCCATTCTCGCAATGTAACTGTTGTTGACAACAGTACTAGCCACTTTATTCTTCGTCCTCAAGCTAGCTTTCAGTTGTTCTTGGTTCTGTGTTGAGTTCATTTTTACTGGAGTGTTAATAGTACGTTTAAGGCAGTATGCACCTCGTGTGTGGGTAACGTGAATGCAATGGAACAACGACACAAAGCTGATCTGTTCCCGCAGCGACGGCAACCACGTTGCGGAAGAGTGTTTTGTATGAGTGTTGTTGCATTACTCTGTACTGTGTGTTGTAGATTGTGGTTGTTAGATATTACAGGATTCTTCATTGTTGTGTAGGTATTTTCATAGAAAGAATGGTGACTGCAGTAGCAAACCGAATAAACCGTTATTACATTACAAGTCTGTAACGAGTCGCCGGAGACCGTGGGTCCCTTGTACAGCCTCTGAAAGTTTTTCCGTGGAGTTCTGGTTCATCCTATATATGTCACTAGCACATAGTTATGTTGGGTATTTAATGCTGACGTTATTATCGTCTTTTGCATAAATCACGTCAAACCACAACTCACGTACAGTGTATGAAATGGTTTGACGTGCTTTATGTCAAAAAAAGTAACAGTAAGTACCTGACATTTCGAACTGATAATGACAAATACATGTGCGATATTTAAGATTCAGACAGGTGTGGAGGCACAATTTCCTAGTACTCCATCAGATAATGGCCACATGTCCGGAACTGCAGTGAGGATTTTGCTGCCAAAGGCGATCACGATTTCATTTGAGTATTTTTACATGACCGGTAAACCCAGCTAAGTTAAATAGGAAAGAAATGTCCTTCCAGAGATAAATACAATGCACGAGTCAAGGTTTCCGAAGCAAAGAACTATGCGAATGACTGCAGTTTCTCTGTGGTGATTTTTATGTTTTACGCTGTCTGTGACTTTGACCGCAAAAAATGCCCCGTTGCACTTGAAAGGAAACTACTTATGCCATGGCCTTCTGGATGACTTCCAGAAACTTTCTGCTACTTGCATGATATTGGTTTATCACGAACCTTCCACCTCTTGCGACGTATTGGGACGCTGTCCATGATATATCATGTTCATCTGCGTCCACCAGGTACATGTATTGTCTGAGTAAGAATTCTGCAGTACAATCATAGAGCCGGACCTAAGAACAGACCTCTCTGTCTGAACTACAGTTCTGAATATTACTGACACAGTATTCGCGAGCTGTAACACAGACGTGCCAATGGCCCCGGATTCTGGGAACCAATGTGACGAAATGAGTCCAAATTAAATAGAGCAATGACGCCATCAATTAGAAAACAGAGATTTCAGCTACACAGGCAAGCATTCACTCGTCCTGTCCAACTCAAAATCATTGATCACATCGCTAAAGAAAGAGAGCCTAAGAAAAGGCATTCAGACCATCCAGTAGCCTAGTTGATAGTAATCAATATGTGAGATGAATAGGATAGGAAATTACATTTCAATTTGTTGCTTTAAACAATGTATCAATATATCAGGTAGTGAAATACACTCTAGAGAAGAAAGCTGTTTGCATAATGAATGGAAGGAAAATTAGCCGCAAGACAGCTGTAATCGGTGATTTTTTTACTATCACAACCGGTTTCGCTGCTTTCAAACAGCAGCGTCAAGTGAAAATAGTGTCACTTTAGCGCACCAAGACACCCCCACCCCCTCCTCCCCCCGTTCATAGTCCAAAATGAAACCCCGGAAGAGGGGAAATCGTCACAATAAAAGAAACAGGATATCGCGACGAATAGTGCTATGGCGCACCCGTGGTGGCTGCAAGGGAACGGTACCGGAGAGTACACACCCGACCGTCTTCCGCGCCCAACCCTCGCGGACACAACAGATGCGCCACCACAGTATTCACCCCGACGTCCTGCTTTACTTACTTTGACTTTCCCTCTTGAGGGGTTTGAATTTTGACTGCGAATGTTGCGGCCGTCTTGGTGGGCTAACGTGATGCTGTTTTTCATCTGTGGATGCTGGTTTAATGCAGTGATGCCGGTCGTGAGGATACAGAAATCACCAATCACAGCTGTCTTGCGGTTCATTTTACTTCCATTCATCATGAAGTCTGACGGCTGTGGCCGCCAGAATTATAAAGTTCCATGAAAGCTATTTGCGTTGGCAAAGAAGGATACGAACAAGTACGCTCACACACAAGGAAAGGCAGCTAGTTGGAGAAGGTTGGAAAGCCTGGGAATCTGTAAGGGAAAGACATTACGCCACGATACCTTGATACTAACCAGACCATTGTAGCATGTTCAGTTGTAGACGGGCATTCTTATTCGTCATGTATCTTACAGTGTTTATTCACTGTTGATTCAACATAGCAACGCCATTCTGTCATCATTCACAATTTGTGGCGAAAGTGCGTGCCAGAATAGGAGTCGTAGCCCGATATTTGTCTTTCGCTTGTAGTGCATGCACTAGCTTCTCAATTGGAAGACGCCTCTGTGACGGATTAGTACCTTCAGTTTTTCCACTAATCTCTCTCCATTCATTCCAAACCTCATACAGGATGCAGTTAGAGTGTAACTGTCGGATACGCTTTCTTCCAGTATGCTAGTTATGCAATATTGCAGAAAAGCTTTTGCGTCATTTGAAGGTATGGTGAGAGATTAGTGGCAAACTGAAGTCCACAAATCCCAGGTCGGAATGCATTGTACCTTGTCACAAATGTTGATCAGGTGCAGATCAAATGGGAGAGGGGGAGAGGGTGGAGGAGAGAGGAAGGGCTCGTAAGAATCACGACCACTTTGCACCCCATTCCCCAAAATTACATTTTAGCGAAAGCGCTTATACATACTCAGATAATTTACGAAGAATAGAGTAACAGAACAACTAACATGACTAGCAATTCTACAAACTACAAGCTATGCGTAACACAACAATTTACGTTCCTCCCCCAGGTATATCCGCTTGCGTTCTGACCGTCTGTGAAAGCAGTTATAGACGCCCATTCATAGAGGGATGGCAGCTGCTGCCTGCAAGGAACTCTTTACAGTTCAAGCATTCAACAGTTAGGACCGGCAAACCACAGGCAGCTGAGTACGTCAAAGCAGATGGGGAAAGACCCCCACTAAAATGGTACAAAGACTGACTTCCCGAACCGTTAAATACTGAATGAATACTCTTCATTTACTCGCTCTCCCAGCCATACTCTGAAGACTTGGCAATGACAAGTGCACACTTGGACTTTATATCGGATGTATTTCGGCGTTATCAAAGTCGGGATAGTTTTTTGGTATTATAGTTCTCGAATCAAATGCATGATTCGTGTACTTCTCAAATTTTCGGATGAATGCTTTTCATATGCTCTATTTCTTTGAACTGCAGTTCTTCGTAAGTTACGCTAAAGGGGTTTACCAAGCGCTACTGAACTGTATAAAGTTCGTTGCAGACAGCAGCTGCAAATTATTATTTTCACATTAAACTTGTATATATCTTTTATTGTTATAACTGTAGACATCTGTGATGCAAGAAAAGTGGGGATGATGGAAAGTTAAATATGGGTAGGACAGATTGGTATATTTATGGATGGATAGATAGATAGATAGAGACCCCCATCCTAAGATAGACGACAGACAAACTATGCGCCTTAACCAAGATCCCAACACTGACTCTGCGTTTTTGTTCACTGCAGCCCGTGTGCTCTGTGAGTACCGAAAGTGTCTTAGAGCGAACATTGACACAACACTTGCACTTTTGCTGCTTACTGTAGAAAGTATTGTACTTACGCTAGAGTACCAAATTAATTACGTCCACTAAGTCTCAGGATCTTTGATAAAATTAACTGCTGTCGAGTTCACCATCGATCTTGGCCGCTTGATCGTGTAGCAGTCTCATTTGAATACGTCCCAGGGGTTATGTTATCTGCACTACTGCAGGTATTCAGCCCGACAAACGGTAAGATCCTGTAGTGCAAAAGCAGCGTTTGCCTCTGGCGATCCTTAGTGCACTTTAAAGGTGTGCTCTAGGGTGCTCAGACGAGTTGTTGATTACGTTTTATGCACAGTACTTCCATGGCTGACCCCGGTACGTTCTTCAGATGCTGCAGGTTGTGCTGTTTTACGGACTCACTGCTCGGTTGGCGTCTAGGAAGTTGGTACCAATAACAGCAGGACTTGCAGCACCTGAAGAAGACGACCTGGGACGGTCGTCGACGTACTGTGCATGAAACGGATCAACAACCTGGCTGAACACTTGAGACCACAGCATTGATCAAGCACGTCGAGAAAACGTGACCTGTCATATCACTGCGCTCTGTTCATCATTGTAGTGGCTCCCTCTAATGACCTATATTTGGTAGTTGTGCACAACACCTTTTGTGGATGCAATGGCACACCTGTGGTACCACCCACATATACACATCACAACACCTGCTGAAAGCATCTGGCGCCGCCTCGCAGACAGCCAGCGGCTGCGCCACAGAGCACGCACTCACCAGCTGGACTAGCTTGATGATGCCGGGCACGGTGCGGAAGTAGTTGGGGTTGAGGCGTTGCAGCGAAAAGATGGGCGTCCCCTGCTGGCCGGGGTCCGTCTTCACGTGTGGGACCTGCTGCTGTTGCTGCTGCTGAGCGTTCGCGTTGTGGCCCGGCGCCGCATCTTGCGTCGACACGGTTACCGTCGTTTCGGTCATCATGTTTGGCGCCTGCTCTAGTGACTGCGTGAGCCTCGGAGCGCGTCTGGACAGCGACTGGTCGCGCAGCGGCGCGCCCCACCAGCAACAGCTACTGGGAGGGGTGGTGCAGAGCCCCCTCCCCCCCCCCCTCCTCATACCCCGCCCACTGGAGAGACAGGCGAGCAGGTAAACGCGACCATACGGACGCCTGCCTGCACCTGTTGAGCGGCGTACGCAGGTACGGCCAGATACCCGCAGCCGTATAACGGTTGTCTTTTGCGCGAGTGTCTGGGCCGGTACTAAGTACTAGAATAAATCTGCTTCTACGTATTTACTCTGCATACCTCCGTGAAGGGCGTGGCAGGGCGCACTTTTAATTCTCCCACTGCACTTTCGTGATCTGCTCTGACAGCGTTTTTTGTAGCCGTGTTATAACGAAGGTATACTCCACAGCCTATGGCCGCAGTCACAGTGGCACCGACAACTCGCGTCATACGCCGTCGCCAGAGGTCGGCCGTTTGCGTGGTCATAGTGCGTCCGATTTCCTTTGTCAATTTTTGGCAGGGTCAAAGGAGATTAGGTTAGGTTAGAATCTATTCTATGCACGAAGTAGGTTAGATTTTAATCTTTTAGGATGGGGTGGATACCACGACGCCTCTGTGTTTGGATACAAGTGCTGCATAGTGGCTTCTGATATTGAAGAGACGCCGAATGCATGCGAATGACCTTTCCTATCTCGCAAAGAACGTGACGAGTACTATACTTTCGATATATATTAAGATGGTATCTGTTTTTTCGGACATGTCCGAAAGAACAGATACCATCGGTGACCATGCAGCTAATTAGAATGAAATTACAATGAAATGAACATCCTTAGCCGCCAACAGGCCGTTGACATACGTCAACGGGTACAGATGACAATGTGTGCCCTGACCGGGACTCGAACCAAGATCTCCTGCTCACATGTCAGACGCTCATTCTAATTAGCTGCATGGTCACCGATGGTATCTGTTCTTTCGGACATGTCCGAAAAAACAGATACCATCTTAATATACACGAGGGTTGTTTTTTAAGTAAGGGCCGTTTCTATTTTTAAAAAAAGATACAAATACTTTTGTAAAAAAACTTTTATTTTCTGATTCTACACACTTTTACCTATTTTTCTACATAGTTGCCTTGTTTATTTAAGCACTTGTCATACCGTTCAACTAAGTTTTTAGTTCCCTCTTCAATGAATTCGGCCACCTGCTCCGACAGCCAAGAGTTCACGGCCGCTTTCACTTCATCGTCGTCATTGAAGCGCTGCGCGACAAGATGGTGTTTCAGGTACCGGAAAAGGTGAAAATCGCTAGGAGCAAGGTCGGGGCTGTAATGGTGCATGGTCCAAAACTTCCCAGCCTAAAGAATCAATCAAACCCCGAGTCTTTTGAGAGGTGTGAGGCCTAGCGTTATCGTGCAGGAGCAAAACTCATTTTATCAGCATGTCGCGCCTTTTGTTTTGAATTGCTCTGCGGAGCTTCTTTAGAGTTGCACAGTAGGCATCTGAGTTGATTGTCGTTCCTCGTGGCATAAAGTCCACTAGCAAAACACCGCGCCGGTCCCAGAACACAGTTGCCATAATCTTGCGCTTTGACAGCGTCTGTTTGGCTTTGACCTTGACGGGTGAGGTTGTGTGTCGCCATTCCATCGATTGTCGCTTGCTTTCGGGAGTGATATGGGATACCCATGTTTCATCTCCAGTGACAATTTGACTCAACATGTCATCCCCTTCTTCCACGTAACGAATCAAAAAGTCCAATGAAGTGGCAAATCTCTTCCCTTTGTGGTCCTCTGTGAGGAGTCTGGGTACCCACCGAGAACACAGTTTCTTAAAGTTTAGGTTTTCAGACACAATTTTGTACAAAACCGATCTTGAAACTTGTGGAAACTCCAAAGAAAGAGTGGAAATTGTGAATCTTCTGTCCCCACGAATCTTTGTTTCGACTGCAGCCACCAAATCATCAGTGATCACAGAGGGCCGGCCTGAGCGTTCTTCGTCATGGACGTTTTGACGGCCATTTTTAAACTCTCTAACCCATTGACGCACTTTACCTTCACTCATTGCATTCAAGCCATAAACTTCTGTTAACTGACGATGAATTTCTGCAGCTGATAGGCTTCTCGCGGTCAAAAAACGTAACACTGACCGTATCTCACACGCGGCGAGCGATTCAATAATCGTAAACATTATAAAGTAGCACAGCGATGCGTACACGTCAGCTACAGAGCTGCAGCTTGCATCAGTGTGAACGGGAAGGATTCCGGCAAGTGGCGCGGCGGCTTGTTGCGGCGTCAGCGCTAACTACGGGACTATACGCGCGAACGGCCCTTACTTAAAAAAACAACCCTCGTATATATAAGGCTCACCGGCCACTTGACCATCTTCTTCTTCTTCTGTGCGAATGCACAAACAGTGCCCGAACTCTTACGGGAATCGGCAACGCGCCGCGAGTAATGAGTATAATGGGCGGGGGCACTACGAATGTAGTGCGGGACAATACGTTGAGAATGTGGGTTTCGCGGGAGGCGTGCCAGAGATAAATCCCTGCAGTCGCGCTATCCTCTGTGTCCTCGGTGGCTCAGATGGATAGAGCGTCTGCCATGTAAGCAAGAGATCCCGGGTTCTGTCACATACTCGAGATAATTCGTGGTGCCCTTGAAAAGGAAGCTATAAAATGTGTTTCTCTGTATTTGTTTAAAGTTGTGCAGACGTACGTCAGTCAACCTTCAATGACTGCTATTTAGCACAGGAGTGAAAGACAAGCATAAAGACTAGCGTAAATGGTTCAAATGCCTCTGAGCACAATGGGACTTAACATCAGAGGTCATCAGTCACTTAAAACTACTTAAACCTAACTAACCTAAGGACATCACACACATCCATGCCCGAAGCAGGATTCGAACCTGCGATCGTAGCGGTCGCGCGACTAGCGTAAGATTCTCTGATAACCTACAGCACATAAAAATGGAAATAAGTACCGTACACCAAATTTGTAAACCACTTGTTAACGTAATCACTACCCTACTGGTACAAAATCACAGTAAGTAGTAATAATAAAAATTAGTAGGCAACTATTGACAACCTACCACAAAAAGATGCAGTACAGTAGCTATAAGTTTATAGCATACGCCACCCTTTTCACTTGAACAAATTATTTTTTTAGGTTATGATCTGTCCCTAATGTTTCCAATACAGATTTCGTCTATTTGAGGTTTCCAATAAACATGGGATTTCAGTCCACAGATTCCGAACCATATCCCGATGATGACATTTTCACCCTCAGGATGCCACAAACTCACTCTTTCTTGGACTAAGCTTTCCAATTTCTGACGCTCCATATTTCGAGCGCGAGAACGTCATTCGATTTGACCGAAGAAAACGAACTGATATGAATTTCAACGATTGTTGTCCGGAGTCTAAACGTTCGGGAGATAAGATCGGCTATAGTGTGACCGCGCACGTGGTGGCGTACTGATTTGAAAAGATCGGTCATCTCCGGCCGATGTCGATCAACGGCGGAATCCACCGATGTCGAAGCCACTGTGACCGCAGCCTAACATATACCGTCGCGACGCTCCTGCTAATATTTGTTTTACGCAGCTACAGCAGCGCGCCCAGTGGCCAATAAGACGATAGTGAAACACAAAAAGATTTATGGTAACACACGCTTAGTTCGCTGTCACGCTACTTGGAGCACTGCAAGTTTATCAGTTCTTCATATCGCTTTCTTATTATTTGACTTTTAATTCTCCGTGCTTGTTTCCGTTTCATGGTTAACATAAATAGGTTTCATCACAATGTGCTCCTGATTACGACTTCGCGTGTGTACTGCACTCTTTGAATTCCTTTGTAAATGTGTTACACGTATCCTGATTGAGTTCTTCTCGCATCCGTAATGCTGGGTGGGGTAAATGATTCCAAATTTGTTTTTGTGCCGTGTAAAAGAGAAGCTGCTTTCGTTGCATGGTGTTCAGCGGACTTACGTGTACCTATTATTGCTTACGAATCAGTGTGAAATGCTCAATTTATAGCCGGCCGAAGTGGCCGTGCGGTTAAAGGCGCTGCAGTCTGGAACTGCAAGACCGCTACGGTCGCAGGTTCGAATCCTGCCTCGAGCATGGATGTTTGTGATGTCCTTAGGTTAGTTAGGTTTAACTAGTTCTAAGTTCTAGGGGACTAATGACCTCAGCAGTTGAGTCCCATAGTGCTCAGAGCCATTTGAACCATTTTTTGCTCAATTTATATGCACTGTAAGTATATTGCTCGTATTCTACTTTATTTTTGTTAGCAGCCGTTTTCCGTACTTTGTCGTATTTAATGGAGATTTCCATATTAGTAGGTTTTGACGGTATTGGTATTCAGCTTAATTGTATATTGCTCTGAATGATGTTGCATGCAGTTTACCGTGTCTTGCCAAGTATGGATGTAGATGTAGATGAGTAAGCCCTACGCTTTGTAGTCTTAGTGACCAGAGCATTCTTCCTTGCAAAAGCTAAAAATGCGACAGTAGTTACGCAAATGTTTTCACGCGTTACTAACATGTACTGCAAACAATGCATTTTAGCAGATGTCGATGAAAATTTCGGTGGCGTTCATTAAAGGCGAGAATGCTAAAAACGGATAATAACAAAAGAACACAGAATACGAGCACTATACTCAAATATGAAATAAAAACGGATATGGAATCGTTTATCCCACCCAGTATTACATATGAGAACAAAAATTAAGCAGAATACGAGGAGCATATTTACGTAGCAATTAAAAAAGTACAAGACGGTGTTAATCAGGAATAAAATTTCCACTTGATAACAGCCACAAGTTCGAAATTGCAACATTGGGATTTACAAATAAATACACTTAACCACCGGACTACCACGCCCACACATAAAGTATAAGTGAAAAGTATTATCTAGCAATAATATGGATTTCCACGCCATATTGCTCATATTCAAAGTTCACTGCCACGCCACTTGCAGCGCTGCTGTCGTTCTTTGTCCGTGTCGTAAGACGGACCTTGCACTTCTGATACTTTGGTGTTCTGTGACCAGTAAGCTACACTGTTGAATACGACGTCCGATGACTGCAATTACCATAGTTCCTACTGATTTGTAACACGGTTTTTCCAAAAGGTGGCGTATGTAGCGCTAAGAATAGAGCGCTAAACCACACCTGCTATTCTTTAGGTTACCGTGACAGGTATGTAGCATCACATTACAGCACCTTTTATTTATGATTCCCTTGTAACCAACTCTCATTAAGTAAAGTTTACGTTTCTTCTTAGGAGCACGAAGTGTCTAGTACACAGTAGAAGATATGACCGTCTGCAGACAGATGTCGTGTACATATACAACATCGTGAAGTTTTGTTGCCTTGACTTTATGAAACATTTCTTAGAGTGCCCTGGAGAATCAGTATGTCTGTTAGAATAGAGCATATGGTCCTTACATTTTCATAAAAAGGCCTTGAAGCTTATTTAGCTTATTACTTTGACTGTTACATATTTGTATACAGGGTGTTACAAAAAGGTACGGCCAAACTTTCAAGAAACATTCCTCACACACAAAGAAAGAAAATATGTTATGTGGACATGTGTCCGGAAACACTTACTTTCCATGTTAGAGCTCATTTTATTACTTCTCTTCAAATCACATTAATCATGGAATGGAAACACACAGCAACAGAACGTACCAGCGTGACTTCAAACATTTTGTTACAGGAAATGTTCAAAATGTCCTCCGTTAGCGAGGATACATACATCCAACCTCCGTCGCATGGAATCGCTGATGCGCTGATGCAGCCCTGGAGAATGGCGTATTGTATCACAGCCGTCCACAATACGGGCACGAAGAGTCTCTACATTTGGTACCGGGGTTACGTAGACAAGAGCTTTCAAATGCCCCCATAAATGAAAGTCAAGAGGGTTGAGGTCAGGAGAGCGTGGAGGCCATGGAATTGGTCCTCCTCTACCAGTCGATCGGTCACCGAATCTGTTGTTGAGAAGCGTACGAAAACTTCGACTGAAATGTGCAGGAGCTCCATCGTGCATGAACCACATGTTGTGTCGTACTTGTAAAGACACATGTTCTAGCAGCACAGGTAGAGTATCCCGTATGAAATCATGATAACGTGCTCCATTGAGCGTAGGTGGACGAAACTAAAATGAGCTCTAACATGGAAATTCAGCGTTTCCGGACACATGTCCACATAACATCTTTTCTTTATTTGTGTGTGAGGAATGTTTCCTGAAAGTTTGGCCGTACCTTTTTGTAACACCCTGTATTTTCGCTCGGTGTGATTCGAAAATTGTTTCAACTCAGGTCTGAATATTGTCACTAGTAGAGGGGCGCCATGGAATCAGGAGCAATGAAATCGTTGACGCTCTTGTTATCAACCATGGGTCGAAGAAGTACGAACATGTTCCTTACCATGGACCTTGTCCGCCCCTGGTAGCTGAGTGGTCAGCGCGACGGAATGTCATACCTAACGGCCCGCGTTCGATTCCCGGCTGGGTCGGAGATTTTCTCCGCTCAGGGACTGGGTGTTGTGTTGTCCATATCATCATCATTTCATTGCCATCGACACGCAAGGCGCCGAAGTGGCGTCAACTCGAAAGACTTGCACCAGGCGAACGGTCTACCCAATGGGAGGCCCTAGCCACACGGCATTTCAATTTCCATGACCATGGACCTTCTGCAAGACATGAGGCGGCAGATAAAAATGTTACGGAACAATTAGTGGCGCCTAATGTCTCAACTACGGGGTTGAGCGCTTGATATATACCACAGAAATGTTCTGGTCACCACGTTCTGCCTTCGCTTTAAACAGGGACGTTTCCTGCTGCATCTCTATAGGCTACGTGTGACTGCTTCATCCCTACGTGATTGTGGCGCGGAGGAGGACATCGACCTCCCTGTCTTCGGCTGTCAGCTGAAACACCACGCGACGACCAATTTCTTCCACGAGAAATAAGACACTACTCACAACGCTTGATATGTCACTGTACAAACTGATATATAAGGTTTTATCGACTGAGCATATCAGTATATGGTTACTATATTCCCAGCATATGTCAGTATTGTATGTGATTCATGGGTGAGGATGCATATGTCATTTAAATGGTTGCATTTCATGTATCAAAGGCTGGCTTAGCGGATCCTGTCCGAAGCTAAAAAACACTGAAAAAATACTGTCACTAGAGACCGAAATTGAGTATCTGGTATGAAATATCGAGGTCCGTAACTAGGATAAATAAATATAAACTGATCTTTTTGCTGTTCCTGTCTGCTCCACGATCTCTCTCGCGGCAATGAATGTTTTGTTTTGAAAACATTTACCAATGTCGGAGGCGTTTTCATCGACTGAGATTAACGCAGCCAACTGCTAATATCAACAGGTTGTAACGTCTGAAGCCATCGGAAACATTACTTCATTGCACTGGATTGTTCTTATAGACTGGGAACAGCTGACTGTGACTGGGTATTGCTGTTCCCGTATTTGTGGTGGAACTCACTGCACGTTGGAGAAGTAGCTGTCACTGATCGTCCGCGATGGCTTACCTGAAACAATATGAAACACAAATTAGATTCAAGTGACGAGATGAAGTACCAATGATATACTTACAAAATTTATTTCCCTTTTTCTTGCCAGCTGCGGTGCAATGTGTGTTACTTTTCGAGTGATCTTTGTATGACCGTGAATGTTTCTCATTTTGTTCGTTAGCACTGGAAGCATATTACTTTTTACAGATAACAGCTCACAGAAATATACTGACGGGAAAAAAATAAAAACACCTAGAAGGAGCTGGGCGACGTAAACGGAAGTTGGTAGGCATGTTTCTACATCTAAAAGATGATGTCTATTCAGATTTCGCTCCAGCCTCGTAAGAGTGTCATTAATGTCCATTATAATTACGCGGGCTGTTATGCCGTGGTCGGTTGATGAATTCTGTGTCGATTCCCAACGTTGCGGGAGACATCTTCAAGGGGTCCGTAGCTCGATGGAAGGTCCAACACACCCACTAGCTCGCTACTGACTGCCGCTAAATTCCGTGTCCGCGCGCTCCCACGCCGCGGCGTGACGTCACGTGTTTTGAAAACGTCAGTGCAATTGGCCGCTGTCCATCGCCGTCGATCGCCGTTGCCATCACCCAGTAGTGGATGGGTGGTACACATCTTCTTTAACACCGGCATCCATATACCGTTTAATTTCACGCCCTCCTCCTTTCGGTTGAAATTATTTGGGTGTTTAGCGATTTCGATTGCCTCCCTGTAGAGCCTTTCGTAATATCCGCTTGTGGCCGCTAGTACTTGCGTCTCCTCGAAACGAATATTGTGGTTCCCTGGCTGGAAAGCATGCTCCGCAACAGCTGATCGTTCCGTTTCTCCTCTTCTACAATTTCCCTTGTGCTCTTCCAAACGTTTAGAAACCGTTCTTTTAGTGGTAGCCACATAAACATCACCACAGCGGACACGGAATTTAGCGGCAGTCAGTAGCGAGCCAGTGGGTGTGTTGGACCTTCCATCGAGCTACGGACTCCCTTGAAGATGTCTCCCGCAGTCGGAGACGAAACGTTGGGAATCGACACAGAATTCATCAACCGACCACGGCATAACATCCCGGATAATTATAATGGACATGATATTTCCGGCCGTGAAAGTCTACATTTTAGTGTCATTAGTACCGCAACTATGAGGATACAAATCAGGTTTGCTTTAAATACTCGCTGTAACGGTCGTGAGCATTAGTTACCTTTGGGATTGGACCTGGTGAGTTGATATTAGTTAAAAATACCGTTAAGGCGACAAAGACGCCGTCATCAACGCTTCACTAAGTTCAACTAGGGCCACGCGGGATTAGCCGAGCGGTCTGTGGCGCTGCAGTCCTCCCTCGGGCACGGATGTGTGTGTTTGTCCTTAGGACGATTTAGGTTAAGTAGTGTGTAAGATTAGGGACTGATGACCTTAGCAGTTAAGTCCCATAAGACTTCACACACATTTGAATTTTTTTTTCTTTTTTAGTTCATCGAGGTCATGTAATAGGGCTACGAGGAGCTGGATGTTCCTTCTGCGATACTGCAGAAAGACTTGGCAGGAATGCAGCGCTGTACGTGATTGCTGGCGTCGGTGGTCACCAGAATGTGCGGTCGCAAGCGCACTGGGCTCCAGATGTCACGTGACCGACAAGGAAGAGCATTGTGTTCGGCATATGGCTCTGGCGCATCTTAATGTATCTCCAGCAGCAATCTGAGAAGTAGTTGGCAACACAGTGACACAACGAACTCTAACAAATCGGTTACTTCAAGGGCAAATCCTATCCAGACGCCCTGTAGCGTGCATTCCACTGACTCCAAACCACCGGCAAATGCGACTTCGGTGGTCTCAAGCGGGAGCTCATCTGAGAGTAGGGGGGAGATTTGTTGTTTTCCGATGAAAGCTGGTTCTGCCTCTGTGCCAGTGCTGACAATATGTTGGTTAGGAGAAGGCCAGTTAAAGTCCTGCAACCAACCTCTCTGCGTGCTTTACACACTGGATCTACACCTGGAGTTATGTTCTGGGGTGCGATTTCGTATTACAGCAGGAGCACTCATGTGTTTATTCCACACACTCTTGACTACAAATCTGTACGTCAGTCTGGTGATTCGACCTGCTGTGCTGCCATTCATGAGTAGCTTTCCAGGGGGCGTCTTGCAACAGGGTAACACTTGCCAACATACTGTTGTTTAACTCAACATGCCCTGCCTGATATGGACACTTTGGCTTGGCCTGCTCGATGCAGACATTATCGGACGAAACTCCAGCGTCATCCACAACAAGCATTGACCGACCAAGTGCAACAGGCGTGGAACTCCGTCCCACAAACCCAGTCAAGAATGCCTATAAGGCGACAAAGACGCCTTTATCAGCACGTCACTGAGTTTAAATGAGGTCGCGTAATAGAGGTACTAGAATCTGGCAGGAATGTAGCACACTCTTATATTACTGCTGGCAGCAGTGGTCAGGAAAATGTAGGTCAGAAGAAGACTGGGGACCAGAAAGCCAAGTGACCCTACCGAGAGGGAAGACCATCGTGTTCGGTATATGGCTCTGCATCCGCGACAGCAATCTGAGCAGCAGTTGGCACCACAGTTCAAAAATGGCTCTGAGCACAATGGGACTTAACATCTGAGGTCATCAGTCCCCTAGAACTTAGAACTACTTAAACCTAACTAACCTAAGGACATCACACACATCCATGCCCAAGGCAGGATTCGAACCTGCGACCGTAGCGGTCACGCGGTTCCAGACTGAAGCGCCTAGAACCGCACGGCCACACCGGCCAGCGGCACCACAGTGACACAATGAAATGTTGCTCATCCGCTTCAACGGCAGCTCCGAGCAGGACGCCCAGTAGTGTGCATTCCACTGACCCCAAACCACCGCCATTTTGCGACTTCAGTGGTGTCAAACAAGACCTCACTGGAGGGCAGGGTGGAGCTCTGTTGTGTTTCTGATGAAAGTTGGTTTTGCCTCGCCGCCAGTGAAGGAGGCCAGTTGAGGGCCTACGACCAACCTGTAGTCGTGATAGACACGCTCGACCTATACCTGGTGTTAAGGTGTTGGGTGCAATTTGGTATGACAGCAGGAGTACTCTCGTGGTTATCCTACGCACCCAGACTGAACCTGGTGACTCGATCTGTTGGCTGCCACTGATGAACAACATTCCAGGGGGCGGTTTTCCAACAGGATAACGCTCGCCCACAGTACAGCTGTTGTAGCCCAACATGCTTTACGGAGTGTCGGCATGTTGCCTTGGCCTGCTCGATCACCAGATCTGCCTCCAATCGATTACATATGAAACTTCATCTGATGATAACTACTGCGTCATCCACGACCAGCATTAACCGTCCCTCTACTGACTGACCAAGTGCAATATTAATTATTTTTGGTGTTTTTTTCGTCTGTTTAATTCAAAATGTCAACTCACAGTAAAGGTTCAAAGCGTCTTCCTGTTACTACTAGTAACACATTAATTTGTGAAGCAATTGACAGTTTCAAATGGTATTTATAATCTCGCAGATTTTCATGATAGTCTCTCCATGAGGAACACGAAATGCGGTAAACTCTCTCAGGTGTCCAAACAGATTGAAATGCGGTGGACGAATGTGCAAAGCTATGCAACTGGTCTTCCTGTATCTGTCCAATGGTCCTAGCAGACATCAGCCGGGAACAGCTCCAAAAATGCACCAAAAAATTTGTTGGCGCCCCAAAACATGTAACATGCCCTTTCTAGTTGCTTAAGTCACATTTTGTATGTCATGAAGTGTTAATCAGAAGGTCGACTTTCATCGGTAAAATCACATTTCAGTAAAAACTCTAAGCATTTTAAGAGCTATATTTACACGATTTTATACACTTTTTGGGAATGAGTAAGACAATCCTAAAGTTGGTTCAGGTGTTCTGGATATGAAAGGTGTCTCTGTAAAGGCAATTTGGAATGATACCAGGAAGGCTGCAAACAGGGCTGACATTTCTACCACTCATATTCTCCTTCATTAACAGACTGGTACCATGATGGCTCAAGAGTTGTCCTATTAACTGATCCCTTCCTTTAGTCATGTTGTGCCATTAATTTTTTTTTTTTTTTCACATTCAGCACTTCCACTTTAGCATGGTAACTGCGTGACTATGGAAATAAAAGTCTTCTTTAATTTATTATGGTAGCCTTATTGGCTATTCTTATCGAACGCTGTTCACTGAAATGAATGGAAGGCTTTCTAATGAAAAGCTTCTACTGAATTTTTCAATATCTTTTTTTTTTATTTCACCAATAAAGATTCCGAATCACTGCATCATCTGGGTTTCACTTGTTGCCGGAGGACCTTCACTGCGGTGTCAACACACCAGTAACGCTAATCTGTTAGAGTTATAGATCCTTCCTAATTGCGATTTACGAAGAATTACAGCAGTATACAGCTTTTTCTTAAAATTTATACTGCCGAGTTATGGTGATTTCTGTTGTATATGACATCACACTTAAACAGTTTCCACATGTTGTATACAATATTATATAAATATGCATAGTTTTCAAAAATGAAGTGACAATTTTCAAGGAACATCGCGAATTTCATAGATATTTAAATAATGCATAGGTGATAGATAATTTACATGTTATGCAACACAACTTCAAAAAAGTGCTTTTAGTTACATTTTCTGTGAAAAAAGTAGTATTATCCGCCGTTCTCGTGAATGGCTGAAATTAAACATGAATCTATCACAAAACCAAAGTGAATTATTTAACAAGCATGTAGCTTCCGCACAAGAACAAACAATAGTTTACGTTGTTGGAGTATAACGTTCAAAAAACTTTTTATACAATAACAGTTTATTAATATGAGAAATTAACACACATATTAATAATGAATGCATACATGTAACAAGAGGGAGTAGTACGAGAAACGTTGTAACTCGTAAGAGAGAGCAAATGGTGGGGAGATAAACACAAATGGCGTAAACTGTTGAAGTATCTTAATTAGTGTGCCTGTAAAGGTTTAGTTGTACAGTCTAACATCTAAGTCATTTATTATCTCTGTACCACGTAAATATCTGTGAAACACGTGGTGTTCCTAAAAACTGCCAAGTCATCTCTGAAAATTGTCTTCATCATTCTTGAAGTCCACAGCTGATTGATACTAATATTAATGATTAATTGGAACCACCACAGCTGTATTGATACATCTTTTATCTCGTCAGTACCGGTTTCGGCCTGGTAGAACATCATTAGTTTGCCAAGTTGTGTCTACATCACGATATGAGATATGTAGTTGAGGTACATATGGCACAACAAATGTGTATTAATACAGCTGCGAAAGTTCTCATTAATATTTGAAAACTTCGTATACTTGTGCAGCCGTGTAAAAGCGTGTGGAAACTACTTCAGTGTGTTGTCATATACACTCCTGGAAATTGAAATAAGAACACCAAAAATTCATTGTCCCAGGAAGGGGAAACTTTATTGACACATTCCTGGGGTCAGATACATCACATGATCACACTGACAGAACCACAGGCACATAGACACAGGCAACAGAGCATGCACAATGTCGGCACTAGTACAGTGTATATCCACCTTTCGCAGCAATGCAGGCTGCTATTCTCGCATGCAGACGATCGTAGAGATGCTGGATGTAGTCCTGTGGAATGGCTTGCCATGCCATTTCCACCTGGCGCCTCAGTTGGACCAGCGTTCGTGCTGGACGTGCAGACCGCGTGAGACGACGCTTCATCCAGTCCCAAACATGCTCAATGGGGGACAGATCCGGAGATCTTGCTGGCCAGGGTAGTTGACTTACACCTTCTAGAGCACGTTGGGTGGCACGGGATACATGCGGACGTGCATTGTCCTGTTTGAACAGCAAGTTCCCTTGCCGGTCTAGGAATGGTAGAACGATGGGTTCGATGACGGTTTGGATGCACCGTGTACTATTCAGTGTCCCCTCGACGATCACCAGTGGTGTACGGCCAGTGTAGGAGATCGCTCCCCACACCATGATGCCGGGTGTTGGCCCTATGTGCCTCGGTCGTATGCAGTCCTGATTGCGGCGCTCACCTGCACGGCGCCAAACACGCATACGACCATCATTGGCACCAAGGCAGAAGCGACTCTCATCGCTGAAGACGACACGTCTCCATTCGTCCCTCCATTCACGCCTGTCGCGACACCACTGGAGGCGGGCTGCACGATGTTGGGGCGTGAGCGGAAGACGGCCTAACGGTGTGCGGGACCGTAGCCCAGCTTCATGGAGACGGTTGCGAATGGTCCTCGCCGATACCCCAGGAGCAACAGTGTCCCTAATTTGCTGGGAAGTGGCGGTGCGGTCCCCTACGGCACTGCGTAGGATCCTACGGTCTTGGCGTGCATCCGTGCGTCGCTGCGGTCCGGTCCCAGGTCGACGGGCACGTGCACCTTCCGCCGACCACTGGCGACAACATCGATGTACTGTGGAGACCTCACGCCCCACGTGTTGAGCAATTCGGCGGTACGTCCACCCGGCCTCCCGCATGCCCACTATACGCCCTCGCTCAAAGTCCGTCAACTGCACATACGGTTCACGTCCACGCTGTCGCGGCATGCTACCATTGTTAAAGACTGCGATGGAGCTCCGTATGCCACGGCAAACTGGCTGACACTGACGGCGGCGGTGCACAAATGCTGCGCAGCTAGCGCCATTCGACGGCCAACACCGCGGTTCCTGGTGTGTCCGCTGTGCCGTGCGTGTGATCATTACTTGTACAGCCCTCTCGCAGTGTCCGGAGCAAGTATGGTGGGTCTGACACACCGGTGTCAATGTGTTCTTTTTTCCATTTCCAGGAGTGTACAATATAAAGCATCGAGATTCGCAAACACACTATACGTTTTAACAAAATTCTACACATATTCTGTGAATCTTGCACCACACTTTCGTAAACAGCAATTAAAATAGAACCATAACTCCCACAGAGATAAGTTTCTAATATATTGACATCGGAATTGAGGTCCTTCCGTAACAAGTGAAGTCCTGACGATGAAGCTGTGCTTCGAAATACAACGTGGCGAAGTAAAAACAATGTTGAAATGAGAGTAGGTGAACTGCATTATTAGATTTCCCTTTTGCTTTATTTATGTTTCTTTCGGCACAACCCGCCTGAAGTGCCAGTTGCTTCAGCCTCGTATGAGATCGGCATTGAGAGGGACTCCGTGGAGATAAGCAGAGAAGCGCCCTGTTTGCTGCGGCAGCTCTCCTACCAGTAAAACACCGGCTGCTGGCCCACCTGGGTCCCGTCAGGCCGCGAAAGAGCGTGCTAAAAGGCGCGTTTATCTTTCCTGCCATCCTCGAGAGCTGTCTCGTTACAGTAAAGCAGTGAAGCCCAGCAGGCTGTAATTTTGTGTCAGCGTGTTTTCCCTCCTCCGCTGCAGGCGCCGTTAACCTACGCTAGGGCAGCGACTGTCAGTTCTGAAGTACCTCGTGCGACTCCTGCTGGACGACAAAAATTTCATCACCGTATTTTGCCAGCTAGGGAATCATAGGCGTCGACTTTCTCCGTTCTGAGCTACATCCCGAAGCTCGTGACCGTGTCTTATACATTGAAGCGCCAAAGAAACTGATACAGACAAGCTTATGCAAATACAGAGATATGTAAACAGGAAGAGTTCGGCGGTGCGGTCGGTAACGCCTACATAAAAATGGTTCAAATGGCTCTGAGCACTATGGGACTTAACTTCTGAGGTCATCAGTCTCCTAGAACTTAGAACTACTTAAACCTAACTAACCTAAGGACATCACACACATCCATGCCCGAGGCAGGATTCGAACCTGCGGCCGTAGCGGCCGCGCGGCTCCAGACTGTAGCGCACGCCTACATAAGACAAGTGTCTGGCGCAGTTGTTAGATCGGTTACTGCTGCTACAAAGGTAGATTTAAGTGAGCTTGAACGTTGTGTTGCAGTCGGCGCACGAGCGATGGGACCCAGCATCGCCAGGGTAACGATGAAGTGGGAATTTCCCGTACGGCCATTTCACGAGTATACGGTGAATATCAGGAATCCGGTAAAACATCAAATCTCCGACATCGCTGCGGCCGATAAAAGATCCTGCAAGAACGGGACCAACGACGACTGAAGAGAATCATTCAACCTGACAGAAGTGCAACCCTTCCGCAAATTGCTGCAGATTTCCATGCTGGGCCATCAACCAGTGTTAGCGTACGAACCATTCAACGAAACATCACAGATATGGGCTTTCGGAGCCGAAGGCCCACTCGTATACCCTTGATGACTACACGATACAAAGCTTTATGTCTCGCCAGGGCCCGTCAACACCGACATTGGACTGTTGATCACTGGAAACATGTTGTCTGGTCCGAAGAGTCACGTTTCAAATTGTATCGAGCGGATGGACTTGTACGGGTATGGAGATAACCTCATGAATCCATGGACGTTCCACGTCAGCAGGGGACGTTCAAGCTGGTGGAGGCTCTGTATTGGCGTGGAGCGTGTGCAGTTGGAGTGTTATGGGACCCCTGATACCTCTAGATACTGTACGACTCTGACAGGTGACACGTACGTTAGCGTTCTGTCTAGATACGACACTTACGTCTAGATAGGGGACACGTAAGCATCCTGTCTGATCACCTGCATCCATTCATGTCCACTGTGCATTCCGACGGACTTGGGCAATCACGAGCTGATTACAGCAGTGGTTAGCGGCTAGCTTGTAGCAATGTAGGTGACTCGACTCTCTGTACGTAATCTAACATTTCATTGTCCTACCTCTACACCGATACTCTGCAAATCACAGTTACGTGACTGGTAGAGGGTTTATCGAACCACCTTCACAGTAATTCTCTATTATTCCACTCTCTAACAGCGCGCGAGCCGGCCGGAGTGGCCGTGCGCTTCTAGGCGCTACAGTATGGAGCCGAGCGACCGCTACGGTCGCCGGTTCGAATCCTGCCTCGGGCATGGATGTGTGTGATGTCCTTAGGTTTAATTAGTTCTAAGTTCTAGGCGACTGATGACCTCAGAAGTTAAGTCGCATAGTGCTCAGAGCTATTTGAGCAGGCGCGCGGAAAAACAAACACCCATATATTTCCGTGCGAGCTCTGATTTCTCTTATTTTATTATGATGTTCGTTTCTACCCATGTAGGTCGACATCAATAAAATATTTTCACATTCGGAGTAGAAAATTGGTGATTGAAATTTCGCGAGAAGAATTCGCCGTGAAAAAAAAGTCTTTGTTTTAATTATGTCCGTCCCAAATCCCGTATCATTTCCGTGACACTCTCTCCCCTATTTCACGATTATACAAAACATACTGCTCTTCTATGAACTTTCTCGATGCACTTCGTTAATCATACCTGGTAAGGATCCCAATCCGCGCAGCAATACTCCAAAAGAGGACGGACAAGCGTAGTGTAGTCAGTCTCTTTAGTAGATGCTACATTGTCTAAGTATTCCGCCAATAAAACGCAGTTTCTGGTTTTCCTTCCCCACAACATTTTTTGTGTGTTCTTCCCAATTTCATTTGTTCGTAATTGTAATTCCACGGTATTAAAATGAATTTATAGCCCTTAGATTAGACTGATTTATCGTATAACCCAAGTTTAACGGATTCCTTTTAGCACTCATGTCGATGAACTCTCAGTTTTGGTTATTTAGGGTCAACTGCCAATTTTCGCACCATTTAGACATCTTTTCGCAATCATTGTGCAATTTGTTTTGATCTTCCGGCGAGTTTACTAGACGATAAACGACGACATAAAAGGAAGAGCAGATGGGCTATAAAACTACCTTGGACAACGCCAGAAATCGCTTCTTTTTACTCGGTGACTTTGCATCAATTACTACGAACTGTGCTTCTCTAACAGGATATCACGAATCCAGTCACATAACTGAGACGGTATTCCATGAGCACGCAATTTCACAACAGGCCGTTTGTGTGGTAGAGTGTCAAAGGCCTTTTGGAAATTGACAATTACGGACTCAATTGAAATTCCTTGTCAATAGCACCCAACACTTCGTGTGTATAAAGAGCTGGTTCTTTTTTACAAAAACGATGTTTCCTAAATCCGTGTTGACTGTGTATCAATAGATCGTTCTCTTCCAGGTAATTCATACTGTTCGAACACAATATATGTTCCAAAATCCTGCTGCGTATCAACGTTAATGACATGGGCCTGTAATTAAGTGGATTATTCCTACTGCCTTACTTGAATATTGATGTGACCTGTGCAACTTCCCAGTCTTTCGATACAAACATTTCGTCGAGCGAGCAGTTGTATATACTGTCAAGTATGGAGCTATTGCATCAGCATACTCTGAAATGAACCTAATTGATATACAGTCCGGGCCGGAAGACTTGCTTTTATTAAGTGATTTAAATTGCTCAACTACTCCGAGGATATTAACTTCCAAGTTACGTTGGCAGCTGCTCTTGTTTACAATTGTGGAATATGTATTTCGTCTTCTTTGGTGAAGGAATTTCGGAAGGCTGTGTTTAGTGACTCTGCTTTGTCAACAATGTCATCGACAGTATTTCCATTGCTATCGCGCAGAAAGGGCATTGACTGTATCTTGCCGCTAACATACTTCACGTACGACCAGAATCTCTTTGGATTTTCTGCCAGGTTCCGAGATAAGGTTTCGTTGTTGCAACTACTATAAGCATCTAGCATTGATGTCCGCGCTAAAGTTCGAGTTTCTGTACAAGATCTTCAAGCTTGGAGATTTTGCGTTCGTTTGAATTTGGCATGCTTTTTTTTCATTGTTTCTGCGACAGTGTTCTGACCCTTTTGTATTCCAAGGGGGATCAGTTCCGTGGTTTGTTAATTTATTTGGTACGAATCACCGGTGGTCTAGGAATAGCCGGCACGTGTTCGGTCAGAGGGTTAGCTGCTCTCTGTTATAAACACACTTAGTGAATGGATCAACAATGAACCTGAACGAGTGTCATGGGACGTCCGTCCCTATTCTTACTATTCCCTGTTGGCTCTTGTACATGTTATATATTTTCCCGTCTCTCCCGGTAGCTTACCCCAATTTTTCTCAGAATTTCGAACATCTTGCGCCATTTTACGTTGTCGAACGCCTTTTCCAGGTCGACAAATCCTATGAACGTGTCTTGGTTTTTCTTTAGTCTTGCTTCCATCATCAACTGCAACATCAGAATTGTGTCACAGGTGCCTTTACCTTTCCTAAAGCCAAACTGATCGTCATCCAAGCCATAATTTTCTTTTCCGTTCTTCTTCATATTGTTCTTGTCAACAACTTGGATTCATGAACTCTTACACTGATTGTGTGGTAATTCTCGCACTTGGCAGCTCTTGCGGTCTTCACAATAGTGTGGATGATATTTTTTCCGAAAGTCGAACGGTATGTCGCCCGACTCATATATTCTACACATTAACGTGAACAGTCGTTTTGTTGTCACTTCCCTCAATGATTTTAGGAATTCTGATGGAAAGTTATCTATCCCTTCTGCATTATATCATAAGTCCTCCAAGGCTCTCTTAATTTCTAATACTGGTTTCCCTGTGTCTTCTACATCGACTGCTGTTTCTTCTTCTACAACATAGACAAATATTCCCGCTAACAGAGGGCTTCAGTGTACTCCTTCTCCATATCCGCCTCTCCTTTGCATTTAACAGTGGAATTCACGTTGCAGCCGGCCGGGGTGGCGGAGCGGTTCTAGGCGCTACAGTCTGGAACCGCGCGACTGCTACGGTCGCAGGTTCGTATCATGCCTCGGGCATGGATGTGTGTGATGTCCTTATGTTAGTTAGCATTAAGTAGTTCTAAGTTCTAGGGTACTGGTGACCTCAGAAGTTAAGTCCCATAGTGCTCGGAGCCATTTGAACCATTTCACGTTGGACTCCTAATGCTACAACTTTTGCTTTTAATTTCCTCGAAGGTTGTTCTGACTACCCTACATGCTGAGTCAGTCCTTCCGACAATCATTTCTTTTTCGATTTCTTTCCAATTTTCCGGCAGTCATTTCGTCTTAGCTACACTGCACTTCCTATTTATCCCTCAGCGACTTGTATTTATGTATCCCTGAGTTTCCTTTAACGTTTTTGCGCTTTCTTCTTTCATCGATCAACTGAAGTATTTTTTCTGTTACCTACGGTTTCTACCCAATTAACTTCCTTGTACCTACATTGCTCTTTCCAATTTCTGTGATTTCTCTTTTTAGAGATGTCCATTCCTCGTCAACTGTAGTACTGCCTACTGAGCTATTTGTTATTGCGATGTCTATAGCCTTAGAGGACTTCAAGCGTATCCCTTCATTCCTTAGTACTTCCGTATCCCACTTCTTTGCATATTTATTCTTCCTGACTAATCTCTTAAACTTCAGCCCACTCTTCATCACTGCTACGTGATCTGAGTCCATATCTGCTCCTGGATACGCCTTACAATCCAGTATCTGATTTCAGAATCTCTTCCTGACCATTATGTACTCCAACTGAAATCTTCCCGTATCACCCTCCACTTGTGATTCTTGAACAGAGCATACGCTATTACTAATTGAAATTTATTACAGAATTCAGTTAGGCTCTCTCCTCTCTCATTCCTTGTTCTAATCTCATATTCTCCTGTAGCCTTTTCTTCTACTCCTTCCCGTAAACGGTATTCCGGTCACCCGTAACTATTAGATTTTTATCTCTCTTTATGTACTGTATTAACCTTTCAATATCCTCATATATTTTCGCTATGTCTTCATCTTCAGCTTGCGTCGTCGGCATGTATACCTGGACTATCGTGTCGATGTTACTTTGCCGTCGATTCTGGAAAGATCAGTCCTGTCTCTGAACTGTTCACAGTAACTCACTCTCTGCCCTACCTTCCTATTCATAACGAATCCTACTCAGGTTATACCATTTTCTGCCGCTGTTGATATTACTCTATACTCATCTGACCAGGAATCCTTGACTTCTTTCCACTCCATTTCACTGACACCTACTATATCTAGAGTGGTCCTTGCATTTCTCTTTTTAGATTTCCTATTTTCCCTACCACGTTCAAGCTTCTGACATTCCACGCCCCGACTCGTAGAACGTTATCCTTTCGATGTTTATTCAATCTTTTTCTCATGGCCACTTCCCCCTTGGCAGTTCCCTCCGAGAGATCCGAATGGGCGACTATTCTGGAATCTTTTGCCAATGGAGAGATCATCATGACACTGTTTCATTTACAGGCCACATGTCCTGTGGATAAACGTTTTGTGTCTTTAATGCAGTGGTTTCCATTGCCCTGTGCATCCTCATGCCGTTGATCACTGCTGCTTCTTCCGCCTTTAGGGGCAGTTTCCCAATCCTAGGACAAGAGAGTGCCCTGAACCTCTATCCGCTCCTTCGCCCTCTTTGACAAGGCCGTTGGGAGAAAGAGGGTGATTTCTTATGCCGGAAGTCTTCCGCCACCAGTGGCGATAATTAATCAAAATTTAAGCGGTGGTGAGTTTCGTAACACGGATCCAGGTCGTTTTGGGTTACTAATCAAGCACGCTACACATAGACCACGGGTGCAAACTGGTGATGTGTTATGGCAACTGAAATTTCTGCATTCGTTTGTCGTGTCACGAGATCATCAATTAGTCGCGTCGGTAAGGTTGCAGGACCAACAAACGTGGATTTTATCATAATTCAGTGACAATTTTAATTAAAGGACAATTATAACCTCTAAGACTAAAATTCACGACTGGAGATACTTTCGCTGGCATATGATACCGTGAGACCAACAGGCACCCGCGTAGCGAAACATTTATGGTGCACACGCATAAAATCAGTGGTGGCATCGGTAGAACGAACGGACATTAGTTTTGTGTTAATTATCAGACCCGGAATAAAGTATCTTAACGGTGATTTCTGCGTCATTATTTTGTTAGTAATCGAACCGTGTGACTAAACAGCAAGGTAATAAATTTCACTGTACTCCTAACATATCAAGTGGCTGCAATACCAATTACTAATTACTACTGTTGTGTGATCATATCAGTTGTAAACATTATGGTGTCTTCTCGGTAGAGTCTACTTTATCAGATATCTTTGGCCCTCACTGTGTGAATGCTACCCAAGCATGCAACTAAATAATGAGCAGTACAGTAGCATTCAAGCCAGGCCACCAGGAGGTGTGCGCGACGGCAGTACAAGTCGCTGTCGTCGTCGTTGTCGTCGTCGTACCACACCTTTCCCTGCATCCGCAAGATCCTGTGCCAAAAACACGCCAGCATGGATCCTCCTACACGGCAGCTGTTTAGACTGGCGCACAAGCTTAGCAGAGCAGTTCCACCGTAGCGAGCAACCGACAGAGAGATCTCCGCTACATCTCGTTCTGGACTGCCACCATCTACCGGGACAACAGGTTGACTCCGCCTAGACTCTAAGTGTGATCGACGACGTACTGGCTGGAACTGGTATAATTTCTGCAATTTTCTTTCTTCCCCGATCAGACGGTGACCAGATTTTAATATTTACGTCCACCCATCCCTACTTAGAAAATTTTCTAACTTGAAACTTCCTGGCAGATTAAAACTGTGTGCCCGACCAAGATTCGATCTCGGGACCTTTGCCTTTCGCGGGCAAACGCTCTACCATCTGAGCTACCGAAGCACGACTCACGTCCGGTACTCACAGCTTTACTTCTGCCAGTATCCGTCTCCTACCTTCCAAACTTTACAGAAGCTCTCCTGCGAACGTTGCAGAACTAGCACTCCTGAAAGAAAGGATACTGCGGAGACATGGCTTAGCCACAGCCTGGGGGATGTTTCCAGAATGAGATTTTCACTCTGCAGCGGAGTGTGCGCTGATATGAAACTTCCTGGCAGATTCTGCAAAGTTCGCAGGAGAGCATCTGTAAAGTTAGGAAGGTAGGAGACGGATACTGGCAAAAGTAAAGCTGTGAGTACCGGACGTGAGTCGTGCTTCGGTACCTCAGATGGTAGAGCACTTGCCCGCGAAAGGTCCCGAGTTCGAGTCTCGGTCGGGCACACAGTTTTAATCTGCCAGGAAGTTTCATATCAGCGCACACGCCGCTGCAGAGTGAAAATTTCATTCTGGAAACATCCCCCGGGCTGTGGCTAAGCCATGTCTCCTCAGTATCCTTTCTTTCAGGAGTGCTAGTTCTGCAAGGTTCGCAGGAGAGCTTCTGTAAAGTTTGGAAGGTAGGAGACGGATACTGGCAGAAGTAAAGCTGTGAGTACCGGACGTGAGTCATGCTTCGGTAGCTCAGATGGTAGAGCAATTGCCTGCGAAAGGCAAAGGTTCCGAGTTCGAGTCTCGGTCGGGGACACAGTTTTATCTGCCAGGAAGTTTCATATCAGCGCACACGCCGCTGCAGAGTGAAAATCTCATTCTGGATTTTCTAACTTCGTCGATGTTTCTGCTATGAAGTAGGACTGTAAGATACGTTGAATCTTGTTTCCACGACTTCAGCTAGAGTGCGGAATTTGTTAAATTTGTTATCAAACCCAAGAACTGAGGAACTTTGTTCATGCTGAACTTTATTCAGATTTCGCTCGTCTTTGAAGAGAGATGTCATTAATTACTCGTTTTTGGGAGTCAATAACTTCAAGTTCGTTTATCTTTGAAGAACGATTGTTTGTTTGTTCGCTTTTGAACGAATTTTGTTTCATTTCAGACTTAAAGGAATTTTTCCTCCGTAATACACTGAGGATTTTGTTAACTGTGTGCCAGAGAAATAGACTTGATTTACTGTGATTACCTCCATCTTTAGTGGATATCTCTGCGGAACCAGATATATCAGGGGGCGTTGCCAGTTTGTTATGTAAATGAGGAAATGAAGAAGATTAGGGTTTTAAGCCGGTCTGCAGTCCATCCCAAAGATTTGCATCCACCTCTAGAATGCATAGTATCGCTGGTCGCTAGGAGTCGGGCGAATTTTTCCATCGATAGTTAAATTTGGTATGCAGGCTGGTTCGGGGAGAGTCTGTCAGCACGTTCTGCCTCGTGCCTTGGCTGATGTGTTAGCCAGTCTTTAATAGTTCTGTTTTGAGTGGATGAAGTCGCACCAGGCTCGTTATGATGTGGGTCCTGAAACAGGGCACAGTCCATTGCCACACCGAACGTTGATGGGGCCGGCTGGTATAGCTGCTGTGTGCGGTGGCGTTCACGGTCCAAAACGGTTTTGATGGATTGTATTTGAATAAATGGGGACGTCTGTTAAAATCTGTCTACACGGCTGTCGATCACTCACAGTGGACGGACAAATGGCTCATGGAACCTATTGGTGGAGCTTATGCAGCGCTCTATTTTGAAACCGGCGAGCATAGACCGGTTTACACGCAAATGACTTCTCGCCTTCGCCGTGAGATAGCTCGTTGAAAGTGATGCTGGCCCTTAATGTAATCAGTGTTACGCATTAATTGTAATAAGCTGCTAGAAAAATACTTCTGTGTGCTGTTATGACACTTGTGCAGAGTTATTCGTTTTGAATTATACGCTCGTAAAGTAGCGGGCGCCAAGCTGCGTGCAACTTTATTTGTCTGTTATGAATTTAACGAATATTCTCGCACATTTAATTCACAACTGTGCCTACTTGTAATTCGTTTGAGAACAGAGCGGCTAACAGTGTAAGTGTTTAGAAATTTAGATTTGAGCTGTTAATTTTAATTGCTAGGAGTCGGGCGAATTTTTCCATCGATAGTTAAATTTGGTATGCAGGCTGGTTCGGGGAGAGTCTGTCAGCACGTTCTGCCTCGTGCCTTGGCTGATGTGTTAGCCAGTCTTTAATAGTTCTGTTTTGAGTGGATGAAGTCGCACCAGGCTCGTTATGATGTGGGTCCTGAAACAGGGCACAGTCCATTGCCACACCGAACGTTGATGGGGCCGGCTGGTATAGCTGCTGTGTGCGGTGGCGTTCACGGTCCAAAACGGTTTTGATGGATTGTATTTGAATAAATGGGGACGTCTGTTAAAATCTGTCTACACGGCTGTCGATCACTCACAGTGGACGGACAAATGGCTCATGCTGGTTTAAGGTTTCGTATTATAGATACGTCTTTGAAGTTTATGCCAGTCTCTGCAAATTTGGGCAATCCATGTATTTTAACACGTTTAAGTGGTGTTCATTATTTATCTATTTGTTGGTTCAACGTCACATACAGTCCGACACTGGACTCGCACTCGGGAGGACGACGGTTCAATCCCACGTCCGGCCATCCTGATTTAGGTTTTCCGTGATTTCCCGTAATCGCCCCAGGCAAATGCCAGGATGGTTCCTTTGAAAGGGCACGGCCGACTTCCTTCCCCATCCTTCCATAATCCGATGAGACCGATGACCTCGCTGTTTGGTTTCTTCCCCCAAAACAACCCAACCCCAACATTCCGTCCCATCCTCAGATGGGTTTTCTTTTAAAGGGTGTTTTAAATTAAATCAGTGGCTTACTGAAATACGGGGTGTTCAAAAAGTCTCTCCGCAGTGCCGATCATAGTTAGCCGCGCGTGCCGTATGCCACAGTGAATATACAGAAATGAAACTCAGTGAAATACAAGTTATTAATTCATTGAATATTCATTTTTACTTACACATTTTCACCTTATATGTTGAAAGTGTCCCCCCTGTTGTTGAATACACAATTCAGTTCGTCTACTCATGTTTCTAAACACAAGCTGTAACATTTCTTCTGTAACGGAAGCAGTGAAAGTGGATATTGCAGTTTTCAATTCATCGATGGCTTTTGGACGGTTTTTATAGACAGTTGCTTTCTCTGCACCCCAGAAGAAAAAGTCACATGGTGTAAGATCAGGCGACCGTGGAGGCCAGTCTCTGTGAAATTATGCGATCACCAAAAACAGCAACAAGCAGTGACATTGAAACGCGAGGTGTATGCGCGGTTGCACCATCTTGTTGGAAATAACCGTTCAGTATTTCACTTAACAAGTTCTCCTATGAATGGGTACAGAATATCACTGCAGTATCAAAAAATGGTTCAAATGGCTCTGAGCACTATGGGACTTAACTTCTAAGGTCATCAGTCCCCTAGAACTTAGAACTACTTAAACCTAACTAACCTAAGAACATCACACACATCCATGCCGAAGCAGGATTCGAACCTCCGACCGTAGCGGTCGCGCGGCTCCAGACTGAAGCGCCTAGAACCGCTCGGACATTCCGGCCGGCACTGCAGTATCGTTGTCTGTTTATTGTTACGTTGAAAAATATGGGACCCACAATCCGACGTCTAGAAATAGCAATCCAAACGCTTGTTTTCTCAGAATGTAGTGGTTCCTCATGAATAAACAATGGATTTGCAGTACTCCACATAAGAGAATTTTGCGAGTTCATGTACCCGGATAAATAAAACCACGCCTCATCAGTGAAAAACGTTTCATTAAGAATATCCCTTCCATTTTGTTGAACGAAATTTTTGAACCATTGACAATAATGCAGTCTCTTGCCATGATCAGTACTTTTCAGTTCTTGCACGAATGTCACTTTGTATGAGAAGAAAAGTTCTAATTTTTTCCTTACACCTGTGTGGGCCGTTCCGACACTAACATCAATTTCCTGGGCGAGTTTTTATACTGACTTGTTCGGACTTATAGACATTTTATCGGAAATATCGAGTAGTTTATCCTAAGACAAAACTCTAGGACGACCACTTCTCGCTGCATCTGTCACTGAGCCCGTACTTCGAAATTTGTTAATCAAATCTCGCACAGTATCGCGATGTGGGAGTGTTGTCTCCGGGAAAACTGAATTAAATGTTTGACGAACTGAAACTGTATTTACCGCCAGCTTTGAACACTTGTTAGACTAAAAACACACGCTCTTCAATGGTTAGCATTTTAACTGTGACAAAAACGAAACAAACTAACAAAGAAACGAAACTTAAGCGTTCACGTCAACACGTAACGACACACACCAACGATACTACTGACGCTGGCTGAGATAAGCTAAACAGTGGAATGTTGGGAGAGTCCACTTGAAGGGAAGTAACCCAGGCAGGCGAACAATCATAGGGCAGGGGCGGCTAACAATCATACGGCACTACGGAGAGACTTCTTGAACACCCCGTACTTTGTGTGGTAATTGTTTCATTTTCTGTTCAAATGGCTCGGAGCACTATAGGACTCAACATCTGAGGTCATCAGTCCCCTAGAACTTAGAACTACTTAAACCTAACTAACCTAAAGACATCACACACATCCATGCCCGAGGCAGGATTCGAACCTGCGACCGTAGCAGACGCGCGGTTCCGGATTGAAGCGCCTAGAACCGCTCGGCCACCACGGCCAGCTCATTTTCTGTGTTTTTATAGAAATTTCTGTCCATATTGTAGTAAATTGTTCTGTAATGTTGATCTAAGGCGGTGGGTGCGGCGGGTGTTGAGGTTCAGTGATAGCCTGTAGCTGGTTGCTCCCGCATCTAGAATCATTTGTTGAATGCAGTGTTTTAATCATTTAATTTCATGAGTTCCCTTTCTTTAATCAATTTTGTAAATGTTTCAAATAACAATTATTTTTAATTCAAAACACAATTCGTTTAATCACTTTTCCTTATTAATTCTGTGTTTCTATTTAAGTGTTTATTCTTTGCCTTAAGCAATTTTGTTGTGCTTGTGATTAATTGAGGTAAGTAATTTGAGTCGAGTAACATAAGCAGAGCACAACGTAAGCTGATTCCAAATCTTAGAGTAAATCGACCACAGCTCAGTTGTAATATCCCGTCGATGACGAAGTGATCAAAACGTACAAGACAGGGATGAGTGGGAAACCGGTCGTGTTTTTTTCGAATAAGCGTCCCGAAATTTATCCCGTAAGTGACAGGGAAATTACAGAAAACCATCATCTAGAAGGCGGACAAGGATTTAAGCCGCGATGGTCCCAAAAACAAGTCTAGTGTCTTATCACTGCACCACATAGCTCGGATTTTTTATATATTTTTCCATCTAGACAAAAACTTTCTAAGGAATCATGAAACAAGATAAATGCTTTTTCACAACTTCGGAACTCCCTGAGATATTGGCATTATGGCAATAATATATCGCTGAAACTCTCTCACTTAGTCGGAGAGATTTTCTGCCTTCTTTCCTGCACCGTATCTTATTGGCTAACCATGACAATGTTCGTGTGAATAGGTAATTGTTATACTTGTTTATAAAATTACTATTACAAGAAATGTATTTTCAGTTGGAATATGGACAGCCACAGGCTGTACAACAAATTTACAACAAATATTTGTGTCGGACCTTGACTCGAACGCAGATTTCCCGCTTATCATGAGCCATTAGGCTACCCTAGCGCGACTCATGGCGAGACCCTGACTTCCATACGTCGTCAACCATGTGTCTATAGCACGTACTCGTACATCCATTACCAGTGTTCCCGTACAGGCGAGACATTTTAATTGAAAGTCGCATATCCAAGGGAACATTGCGTCGTAATTTGGAATAAGAAAGGCACTGCAATATCACATTTATCCGGCGACACCAGGTAAACGACTTTCAAATTAAATGTCATCCCTATATGGGAATATACATTACGGATGTACGAGTGCAGGTGGTACACATATAGTTGACGACATATGGAAGTGTAGGTCAGGCCGTGAGTCGTGCGCGCATAGCCAAATGGTAAGGTGACCGTTCGCGATAAGCAGGAAATCCGGGTTCGAGTCCCAAACCAGCACAAATTTTCGTTGTCGTCAATCCATTGTACAGCTGATGGGCGTCCATTATCGCAACTGTGAACACATTTCTTGTATTTTATGAAGGTTGTAGTCGCCGCAGTACGTGTTCCTTCGGATATCAATGCATGTCCGAAGGAACATTGCATCTTAATTCGGAACGACATGGCAACTGTAATATCGAAAATTATTTTGGTCAGAATTCTCAAGGTCTGCTAAAATTGGTCAGTAATATTCTGAGTTTGGCAAAACCAGCTAAGTTTCATAGAGCAAAGTCAAAACACTCTTAACCTTACAACACTGACAAGGAAACCTCCCCATCGCACCCCCCTCAGATTTAGTTATAAGTTGGCACAGTGGATAGGCCTTGACAAACTGAACACAGATCAATCGAGAAAAAAGGAAGAAGTTGTGTGGGACTATGAAAAAAATAAGTAAAATATACTAACTGAGTAGTCCATGCGAAGGACAATGAGAGTTGAGGAGCGCCGTGGTCCCGTGGTTAGCGTGAGTAGCTTCTGAACGAAAAGTCCTTCCACAGTCGCACCACATAAATGTGCCAAGCACGAGCCCTCGAAGCAGCCACAGAGTTGTGGGGGACGCGAAGCTATTTAATTTGCCTCAGGGTTTCGTTTCGATTATCTAATATTCACAGCTAGCTGGTTGTACCTCTCATGCGCTACGGAGAATGTATTGTGTTCATTCTTGCTTTTCCAGGGATTTTCGTTTAACTCACTGACCCTTTTCACAGTCATTGGCCGTATCGACAATGAAGTCTGATATTGTGCCTTCTTGTGTCCACCCACCGGTGCCAAGGCTATTTTCAATCTCTTGCCCGTTTATTAAATGTTCAGAGTGTAAATGATTTTGTTTTATGTCTTATGGCAATAAACCATAGTGTTAGTCTGCAGCAAAGAACAAAGGGAAAAGAAAAAGTTCGAGAGCTGCTGATGATGAGCGTATGGCATTGATGGCCGGGAGACCCCTGGCGGGGCGGTCGGCCGCCGCTCCCCAAGTTCTTTAACGCCACTACGGCGACTTGCGATTGAATGAGGATGAAATGATGATGAAGGACACACAACACCCAGTCATCTCGAGGCGGAGAAAATCCCTGACCCCGCCGGGAATCGAACCCGGGACCCCGTGCTCGGGAAGCGAGACCACGAGCCGCGGACCGAGAGCTGACAACTTCCAAGTTATCATTTTTTGACTTTATGGACACACTGTATTTCCCTTATCACTATGAACATAGATCTTAAGTCTAGAAGAATTTGGGAGTGCAATTGGTATGGAATGCGGTCTTTTTTCAGTCACGTCCACACTGTGCGCCACCTTTGACACACTCTGACATCGTCCCGTTTCATCATCTAAAGAATGTTGGGACTGAACAACATCCTGAGTAAAATAGGCCTTGAATCGAGTAAGCTGTGCCAGCAGTAGACACGTATTGTTTAGGCTTTCAATAATCGTACTTCATTACTGTAAAAAGTTGGACGTTATAGATTGATCCAAAGGAAACTGCATCGAAAAATAAACCTATTTGCACTACCAGAATGAGAACATTTAACATTCGTAATTGGAGAATCCAAAAAAATTGAAAAATCTGCAGAAAAGATAATAAAATTGTAGTAATGGCTGCACGACTTAAAAATAAAATTTGTGCAGTAGATCTTGTTCTTTTTGTCTGAAGACTTGTTAATGCAGTTTATCATACAACTCTAATCTGTACAAGCAACTTCATTTCTATAAAACGACTAGAACCTACATCCACTTAAAACATCTTTGCTGTAGTCAAATTTTGATCTCCCAAAATAAATTTGTACCCCTGCCCCAACCCCAAAACCACACCACCTTCCAACACAAAATTAATTATTCTTCGATGTTTGAGAACACGTTAAATCAAATATCCGTCTTTTAATCATGTTGTGCTATAAAACTGTTTTCCAAACTGTTCGATTTTCATGCGTTACTCGATCAACCTGTACCTCCACCTTTCTTCTGAAATATTACATTTCAAAATAATTTTCTTGTGTGTGATGAACACGATTCCCTTCCGTATAATGCTATACGCTAGATACCTCCAGAAAATTTTCTTACATTAAAATTTTTACTCGATTTTAACAAATCACTGTTCAGAAACGCCACTGCCAGTCAGAATTTTGTATTGCGTTAACTTGTGCCGTCGTCAGTTATTTTGCTGCCTGTGTTCTTCGTGTGTTCTTATTTCTATTTCTTTTTTAACTGACGATGTCGATGTTCGATCTCTGCATGATTTCATTACGAAATAGATGTAACAGAGAATTTTGGAATTAGGGTAACAGCTCTTTACTATAAAGAAAACAGCACCTGAAAGCAGTGCAGTTCTTCAGGGCCTTCCACGTATGCGCAGGAAAATAAGATTCCTACAGCTGTTCTTTTCCAAAAGCTATATAAAGGAATTAATAAAATGGTAGTCGCATACCAAAAAGACCCCATTTTGTCTATCGGTCAAGCCAGCATCTACACTGCACAACAAAAAAACACAGATCACTTTTTCTGTACCCAGTGATTATTTCCCGTTGCGAGGGGGAAATTTGGCTAAAAGTGCCTGCAAACTTCCTCTGTAATGGTGCAAAATCGTGGCGCACTGTGACGACACCATCGGGTTTGGTGACGCTTCAAACAACGAGGTGTCGACGTATCGACAAAAAAAGGCCGGGGGGGAGGGGGCCAAAAGCGCACGGGACCAGTAAGGTGGATTAAATAGCTCTTTATTGGCATGAAGTGTTGAGTGCTATTCACAAGAGATTTCAGATCGAGTCCGTATTTCTGGATTTCCCGAAGGCTTTTCACACTGCACCACACAAGCGACTTGTAGTGAAATTGCTTGCTTATGGCATATCGTCTCAGTTACATGACTGGATTTGTGATTTCCTGTCAGAGAGGTCACAGTTCGTAATAATTGACGGAAAGTCATCGAGTAAAACAGAAGTGATTTCTGGCCTTCCCCAAAGTAGTGTTATAGGCCCTTCGCTGTTCCTTATCTATATGAACGATTTGGGGGACAATCTGAGTAGACGTCTTAGGTTTTTTGCAGATGACGCTGTCGTTTATCGACTAATAAAGTCATCAGAAGATCAAAACAAATGGAAAAACGATTTAGAAAACATATCTGAATGGTGCGAAAATTGGCAGTTGACCCTAAATAACGAAAAATGTTAGGTCATCCACATGAGTGCTGAAAGGAATCCGTTAAACTTCGGTTACACGATAAATCTAATCTAGAGGCCGTTAATTCAACTGAACACCTTGGAATTACGATTACGAACAACTTAAATTGGAAGGAATACACAGAAAATGTGGGGAAGGCTAACCAAAGGCTGAGTTTTATTGGCAGGACACTTAGAAATGTTACAGATTAATGGTGTCACATTGGTACCAAATTCCACTACATTTACGTGGAACGCGACCTTGATCACGCTACAGGAGGCCACAAAACAGGAGAGCTGGGAAAGCACAAGCGTCCTTTGCTGTTTCTTACCCGTTCAAATTTCGTGAGATGGTTTTGAGCGTTCCCTAGGTGTTCCACACCATACAGCAGAGCAAAAAATGCAGCAGCATTGCGCTCCATGTGGGTGCGACTGCTGGTCTGCAATGTCATTATACCAGGTTTGAAGCGGCCACGGGGCGTCAGCAGTGTGACAGATAGTCAACAATGTTGTCCTATTGCTCGTCACTCTGCGAACTGTCGTTTTCGACCGCAAGCGCCTCAAGGGAAGGGAAGATTTCATTGCTTTATGCTACCCCCTGAGGCCTTTTCGTGCAGATTCTGAGCGGCGATGCGTCTTAAAACTTTAGGTAGGCCGCACGTAAGACAACCGCGGGATTACAAAGCTGGGCGTCGCGGTTCTAACCTCCATCGCGTCAGCGTCAGAAGAAGGGATAAAATGTGGGTAAGAGTTGCTGCATGGCCTCCCCATCGTACGACAGGTCCACTGCTGCGTTTGACAGAATTTTGGTGAAAATTTGTCCCAATGCGACATCATTAACCCACCTTACACGTCACTGAACTTCCAAACTCTGGCCTTTTTTGTCGTATATGTCGACACTTTGACTTCTGAAGCGTGGCCGAGGCCTGGAGTGACGTTGCACGGTGCCACGCTTTTGCAGCATTACAAAGGAAGGTTGTAGCCACCTTTGGGCTAAATTTCTAACTTACGCGTTGCAACGGGAGGTGACCAGAGGGTTTCGAAAAGTGATCGTTTGTATTGCGCAATGTAGATTTGACAAATCTGTTTGTATCATTTACATATTAACAAATGATGTTGAAGTGAATTCAGATTATTTCTGATTATATGACAGCAAATAACCCAAACACTAATGCTGAATAGAAATAAAGTGGCAAATTGAAAACAGGCACGATAGGGAACTTTATTTAGCTGATGTTGTAGAGCGTGGGGTCAACTATTAAATCAGTATGAAGCCATCAAATTGCTTCGCGATACTGAACCTGCAACTCTGGAGTAGATTTTTTCCGAACATTCATTTCAACTTAGATTGCAATAACGTCAGATTTATTTACGAACATTAGCACGAGATAGGAGAAGTAGCATATAAACATGATATTCTGTTTGATAAATACGTTGCATACTAAAGTTCGAAAGATTGTTTAATTTGCCGATTTTCCTATTCACGTTCTGTGATTTCTCCCAGTTACGTCCTCGTTTTTGGGGCAACACTGCGGTTTCACGAAGGATAGTATGGAAAAAGAACAACGCTATCAGTACGACTTGCAGCGCTAGACCTGAGCTTCATGGTGTCTACTCTTCAAGCGTCTGGCAACTACACGTAGCACTGCTGTCTCAGTGTATACTGTATAACGTCTCAAAGGATTTGTAGTTCACAACATGGGACAACTCAGTGGAAAAAAAGCAGTGCTGCGATCTAAACACTAGAGAGAGATACGGTAGCCATTTGGCTAAGAATCCCTTTATCACTGAAAAGAAATCTGTGCATTATTCTGTAAATACCGTTTTCAATGGCATTTCACAATAAATTGAAGTAAAATGAGCGAAAGCACTTAGATTTTAGAAATTTTCTTTGCGTCACTCTCTTTTAATGCGCTAAGGAGTTCATCACAATAACTTCGAGCCTTTCATTGGAAATTAGTACTTACACGTCCACGAAAATCACTTATTACTCGTGCTTCTTGTTTTAACCATATTTTTGTGCACTTTATATATAGTGAGTCAATTCATGACGAATAATCTTTCACTTGATTGCTTCTGTGGAACTTCAGAAAAGCAATAAAAACCAACGTTTGTGCTTCTGTTTTTGAAATTCCACGAATTTTGTGACAGTTAAAGAAGAGTTATTTATGTACCAGCGTCTCTTTCTCTCTTTTTTTTTCATCTGAAATGAGTCAGACCTTCGTTTACATTACTTATCAGCGTGAAGGTAATGTTTATGAAATAAAAGGGTAAGCTGTAATCTAGGTGAGGCGAAATACACACACAATCTAACATGTTGCCTCTGCGACCCAGTTAAAAATCCTGTGTTTGTTCACATGCCGTGCCAGTTGATGACAAGCAGGAGATTGAATAGCAACAACAGAAGTTTTGATGCAAAGGCTCAGCCGAAAAGAGAGCCTGTACCGTTTGGAAGTTTCTTGGCTGAACCTACAAAAGCGTTACTACTTAGAGGCTTGCTTTGCTTCTGCCATTCCTACCAAGGAATTCAAGCGCGATGGAAAGAAACCGACGCAGTTTGACGTAATCTCTAACAGAAGCGATAATGGAAGCAATAACTTAATGCCGGAGTTGTATATTTCCATTAACTATGGCTGGTGGCAGTTTGTCACCAAATGGCAGAAGCTCGCCCCCTCTAAATTATGGTCCTGCCCGATTATTCGCCAATGAATATTCACGATGTTATCGAGGCTGCTATCCATATTAAGGATCCCTAGCTTCTATACACACGGTGCATCGCGTCAACCCGCCTGCCGATGGATCGAATTTGTCCATTAAAGGGTACCGGTACTAAAGCAAGGCACCAACATCCTTCCTTGTATGTTTAAAGTATATGTTTTTGCCTCACCAAAGAGAAGAGCATTCTCATTTTTCAGTAAAAGTGGCCCACTTGTCATCCTGATGCTGTCCGTATTTATTCGTGGTTTTTCTTAGTTTACTTGGTTAAGGAATGTCAGCTGTACTATGGCCAAATCACATAGAATGTTTAGGCTACAGAACAATCTCGGCGATGTGTTAAAAAGTAGATTACCACTGAAGTTCCTCCTAACCATTTCAGCGTCACATTACTTGCTGCTGCAGTAATCGTCTACGCCAGGCACATTATTAATACGGTGTCTTATTTAACTTTCCCGTGTCACACGAGTTACGTAAATATAAATCCGTATTTATTGTTTGGACACGAGCGAGGAAGTCAAATTCCTATGCTGATAATAATGATGTTGATAATGACAGTAATAATTATAACAGTCATTAGCCTGCTGTTATCTTCTGTCAATAATTAATAATTATTTCATACAAATCTCTAGCTTAAGACGAAAGATAGCTCTGCTGTAATAACCGTTCCTTTCACAGAAAGAATCCACAGCTATTTTAAGAATACTTTATTATCAGGAGAGGTTAACCAATGTGGCTGTGCTATCGATAGAAAACGATGTTATTATAAAGACGTTCTCCGGGAGTTACGTTAGTTACGGACTAGTGCGAAAGTAGTAACAAAATCTTTCCACTAACAGAATTCTGTTTTCATATTTGCTTCCTGGCAATAAGAAAGTTGTTTGTCTTACAATTAACAAGGTGTTTACTGACTGCAAGTGTTAGTTTTGTCTCTTGATGATAGTTAAGAAAAACTGTGTAAGGTAACACTATTTCTGGGCTTTTTAAAGAGGATTTGGAAAATCTGATGTAAACTGCGCGTATTATAATTCAGAATAATTATCATCTAAGTTCTCTACACATGACATATTATAACAAAAAAATTAACATTTCATTCTTAGGCTACGTAGAAGTTAATGAAGTGGAAACTAAGCCCCTCCTTTACTTTTGTTTCCCATTCCAACAACCACTACCGTGCACCTGTGAGAGAAAAGGTAATAGTGCCATCCACCTGTGAGCGTAAGAATTAAATGGAAAGGGTGATAGCATCAGCACTGGCTGAGGAGGAGTATCCACATTGTAACAAATTAAATTCTCTCAGAATCAGAGATCAAATTATACCCTGTGCTAAACTAACGTGTTTCATCCTTTAAGTAGATTCGATTTTCATTTTTTAAATAATTGAGGCACGAACCATCTCGTGCTCTTCATTTTTTTTCTTAAGTCTTGGAACACGTAAGCGCGCCACTATTCTTGCTCTCTGTAATATTAGTATAATAATAAGAGTAATTAAGCTGAGATATCGCCATTATATGCACATCTGCATTCCTTAGAAGTCGATTACTGCTTCTGTGTAATGCACAACATTCCGTTGCACAATACATCATATTATTAAGGTCCTCCGTTACCAAGCTTTTCCGCTCCCCAATGTCGAATCTGCACCTGGCTCCATGAAAAAATTATAACAGGAGATAAGAGGCATTTTAGCCAAGTAGGAGGTTTGATATTAAGGAACACTGCAGGACAATGCTCAAGCACGTACAGTGAAAGCTGTTACTGATTTGTTTCACTGATGGGGCTGCAAAAGTGCTGTACCACCTACTGCACTCCCCTGACATAAGACCTCGTGAGTTCAACTCGATTTCTAAACTGAAGGAAATACTTCACGGGATTCGCTTCAGAACTGCTACAAATACGACGGGCAATAGACCGCGCCGCTCGAACTGTCAACACAAATGGCACTGCTAGGAGTATCGTACGACTTCCACATCACTGGCAACGGGTTATACACAATGCTGGTGACTACTTTGAAGACCAGTAAAACTTTGAAACACATATCTATTTTGTACGAACTGTAAATAAATAGTCGCCACTATTAAAGTACCAACCCTCCTATATATTGTAAACAGCAATGGACCTATCACACTTCCCTGTGGTACCCCCGATATTACTTTTACATATGTCGATTTAGTTCCATTAAGGATCCCATTGACAAGACTAGACTGTTTAAAGCGCGCCCAGTCACATTTAATCAATCATTCTTCCCACGTTCCATATCTTAATGGGACGGAAAGAAGCTCTAGGAAATAAAAGCAACAATGGGATGTACCGCCTGCCAGTTGCAATGGCTTATAGCTGACACCACAGCTGATACAGGTCACATATGGCTTCTTTATATTGAACTCAACGATACGATCACATGACTAGTCGCGGAATTTATTTGCAGCTGACTTACTGTTCAGTTTGCTTACTCTTCAATTTATCGCCATTGTAGTATTTCAGGTAAGGGTAACTTAATACAGTGTTGAAATCTCGTGTAGCGTTTAATTGCGTCGAAAGATACCGAGGGTCGACAAAAATAGGGAACCCAAAAGCACTTTACCATGCCTAATACGGTGTACGAAAACCGTTGGGATTCATAATAACTTCCAGTCGTCTTGGAACGAATAAATACGGGCCCTGTATCGTTTTCAAGGGAATTATATACCATCCTTCCTGCAAACTAGTGCCGAGATCTGGTAAGGATGATAGTGGATGCCGATTATGTATTCTTCTCTACAAAGCCGACGACAAAGGCTCGATAATACTGAGATGTTGTGACTGTGATGCCCAGGAGATAATGTAACAATTCATCATCGTGCTCACAAAGCCTGTCTTAGGCCATGCGAGCTGTGCCAACAGGTACCCTGTCGCCTAGGAACACAGCATCACCATTGGGGAGAAATATTGTACCATAGTACGCACCACAACAGCCAGAATGCTCGCATAATCCTTGGCAGTTACGTGACATTTGGGAAGTAAGCATGGGGGCCAATGGATTACCACGACATGGATGCCCAAATCGTCACCGAACCGCCTCCATGTTTCACTTTTGGGACGTAAACTTGGCGAGAAGTTGGAAACAGTGTGAAACAAGACTCATCCGACCAAATGACTTTCTTCCATTGCCACAAAGTCCAGGTTTTATGGCTACGGCACCACATTTTCCAGTTAGGGGTATCTGCATCAGTGATGTGCGGTTTTGAAATTCCAGTTCACCGCCCTGCCAATCCCTGCTCATGGCGCTCCCTTCGTGTCGTTTCGATGCTGAAAAGTTTCGCGAGTGCGACCCCAGTTCTGCAGCGAATTCCGCGGCTGTCGTCTCCTTAGTTTTCGTCACAATCATCTTCAATGACCACCTGTCACGATCCTGAACACACAGTTTCGTTCGCGCTTTGACTATCAGATGATGTTCTGCCTCCCCTATATGTGATATAAATTTTCGATGCGATACTACCACACTCAAAAGCAACCACCTCGACGCCTTTGGTTACGTAAGTACCCACCATACGACCACCAACAATTTGCCCACGTTCGAATTCGCTTTGGTCCTACGTAATGATGTCACAACTACGCAGATCACTGTTGTGACCACGACAGACACTAGCAACGTACTGAGCACATCGAATACGTGCCGTTTGTAGTCAAATACAACTCTGCCACCTTGATTAGCATCAGCATTTATACTCTAGCATGATCTCATAGTGCTTCCACAGTTTTGCATATAAGAGGAAGTAATATTTCGTTCTACAAGTAAAGTTGTATTAAAAGCAATTCACAAAAATAATTGTCGAGAGTCAACGAATTTACGGACTGAAGTTAACTTGGGGTATCTTTAACAAGCAGATGCCAATGGTTCAAAAAATGGTTCAAATGGCTCTGAGCACTATGGGACTTAACTTCTAAGGTCATCAGTCTCCTAGAACTCAGAACTACTTAAACCTAACACACCTAAGGACATCACACACATCCATGACCGAGGCAGAATTCGAACCTGCGACCGTAGCGGTCACGCGGTTCCAGACTGTAGCGCCTTTAACCGCTTGGCCACACCGGCCGGCGATGCCAATGGTCTACACGTATTCAAGCATGTTTGTAGGCATCTAAATATTACTAATTGAATGGTAAGAGTTGGTTGGTCCTCCGATCTAAAACTCGTTGAATGACAAAGATTCTGAGACAACAGCATGTTAATACTGCTCGCTGCAAGAATTTTTCTGTATGTTCAGCATTTTTTAATGTAATATGCATGTTATATTGATATCGTTTAGGTACCAGATCAAACAAAAGCTATGAAATACAAACGAATATTGTGTATTAGAACCGGACATTATGGACAGGAACGACTGCCATTCCTTCGAAAAGCACAATAAAACAAGGTCGAAAATCGTCAGAAAACTAAATGAAGCCTACTAAACTATATATTGTCTTCTCCTGTGGGAGCAGTGAATTAAATAACTCTCAGTGTAACAAGTGCACCAAATCACTGAAAAACTGTCAGCACAGAGTGAACTGACTGTTAACGTTTCACCTTGTCAAATGTAAAAATGATCACCGCATTAACATCGGGGATTTTGCAAAAACTGGGTTAACTGTAGGCCTACTACTTATGTAATGCTAATAATTGTTTCACCTGTCAAGTTATGTTATGTTAACCGGGGACCTAGAAACGACGGAGAGGCTCCGTCCCGGCCGCAGTCGCAGTGGTCCGCAACCCCACGACGACTACCGCAGTCCACTTCGCCTCTCCGCCGCCCCACATCGAACCCAGGGTTATTGTGCGGTTCGGCCCCCAGTGGACCCCCCAGGGAACGTCTCACACGAGTGTAACCCCTATGTTTGCGTCGTAGAGTAATGGTGGTGCATCGTACGTTGAGAACTTGTTTGCGCAGCAATCGCCGACATATTGTAGCTGAGGCGGAACAAGGGGAACCAGCCCGCATTCGCCGAGGCAGATGGAAAACCGGCTAAAAACCATCCACAGACTGGCCCGTTCACCGGGCCTCGACACAAATCCGCCGGGCAGATTCGTGCCGGGGACCTACGCTCCTTCCCGCCCAGAAAACCGTGCGTTAGAGCGCATGGCCAACCGGGCGGGCTTCATCTGTCATAATCAGAGTTTGATCTCAGCTATAAATTAGTAAAACTGTAACTGATGCCGCCTCTTCGCCTAACGCTTAATAACAGAACCTCAGCATTTGTCCTTCGCCAAATGTCATGGACGCTTGTTTCAAACAGTAACACAGCAGAAAATGAGGCGTGCGCAGTCTCTGTGTAATATGGTGTAAGATTTGCACAGTGTACCCGGTCGGCCCAGAAAATTGCGAGGCCGAATTAATAAAAAGAAAGTTAAGATGATGAGAAACCAGAGTACAGGGCACAGAACGTTCATATAACCACGTGAAATTGTTCTTGTCTGGGGTGTTGTTCGCCGGCCGATGTGACCGAACGGTTCTAGGCGCTTCAGTCTGGAACCGCGCTGCTTCTGCGGACGTAGGTTCGAATCCTGCCTCGGGCATGGATGTGTGTGATGTTCTTAGGTTAGTCTAGGGGACTGATGACTTCAGATGTTAAGTCCTAAAGTGCTCAGAGCCATTTGAATCATCTGGGGTGTTGTTCAAGTCGCACGTCACGATGGCTTGATCATCACAGCGTTGGCTCTTCACGGCAATTTCTGCACTTTGTCATTTTGTGGTCGGTTCATATTGACAACAGTCTCGTCACCCGTCGTGATTTTTTTTCTCAGAAAATAACTGTCCGCTTTTTACTTATCAGTCAAGTCGCGGCAGGCGTCCACGATCGTCGTTATTGTTCGGGAACCAAAGGTATGCGGGATAAACTTGGCACACAATTTTTTCTTATTCAGAACATTCTGCAGAATGTCTTGAACGTTTGATTTAGAGATGTTATATTAGAAATATTTCCTATGTATTGCAGTGTAACGAATTTTCTTTCTTTTTTTTTTTACTTTCGCTGATGTTATTTGTTCATTTCCCTTTGCACATTTGAACCTTACTTTTTTCCGTGTATTTTGTCGACTACATTAGGATTATACCCGATAAAGTGAGCTGAGCGTAAGGGGGGGGGGGGTTAAGGTGGGGGATGCGGCAGGGGGGAGGGCGGAGTGCATGCGTTGTTATGTCAGTCCGGTGTTCCTCAAACTATTCTCCTACATGCTTCGATTCGGTAGGCATTGCTTTGCTCAAGACTCAACTTCCCTGAAGGGCTCTGTGGACGATAAATTAGTGTACTTGGTTGGACCTTAAGCGTGTAGGGAAGCAAGTCTGGCTTACCTTACGTCGCGCGCTTCTACGATGGGTTATTCGGAAAGTATGGAAGGATAGGTCGCGAAATGGAAACCACAGTCAAAATCCGGTGAAGTTTTGCACAGGTGTGTTGGGTGGTGTCTCTAGTATGTCTGTCGATCGCGTTACGTCGTGCTTCTTAGTTCTGAGCACTCAGGGAGCACCTAAAGATACCTAGAACAATAGTGTCTCCCTCCAAGTACGAGGGCCTGGTGAGAAATTTCGCCTGAAGCTATGCAACCAACATTACATAACTGTTGTGCGGTTTCTTCTTCAATAAAATTCTAATCCGCATTCTGCAAGGGCAATGAAGATGCTCCTGCACCGTTTTCAATTGGATTACCCACAATACAGCCCGTAATTGTCTCCTTATGAGTTTCATCTCTGCTCACATGAACCGCTGGCTACGAAGACAACATTTTGGCGCACACAACGAGCTGTTGGTCAGCGTAGATAATTGGCGGAAAGCACTTGTGGGTGCCTTCTATAACGAGTGTATTGGAAAGTTGCTACAACGCTACGACAAACGTCAAAGTCAGATCGGTGACTATGGAGATAAGTAGCTGCAAGATGTAGCTAACTGTTGCAAATAAAACAGTTTTGATTTTCACAGTGGTTTCTATTTCGCGACCTATCGTTCCTTACTTTCCGAATAGCCATCGTACATAAAGAAGGGCCAAATTGCATACTACTCTGGCCACCAAACTATATGGATTTAAACTCAATCGAGAATCTGTGAAAACAACTAGATCAGCTGTTCGCGACATGTATCCTCAACTGAGAAACCTAGCGCTGCTGGTCACGGGACTGAAGTCGGCATGGCTGCACACCCCTGTCTCTACTTTTCGCAGCCTCACTGAACCTCTTCCCGCACGTCTCGCACCTTTCCATGCTGCAAAATGTGGCTATTCGGACTTTTGTCAAGTGGTCACATTAATGCGAGTGGACAGTGTATGAGAGCATTTATTAAGATCATTAATTTTCACCGCACATAATGGCATCCGTAGAATGTTGGACAGTTAGTAACAACAGGTAAACAATGTTGTGCACAGAGATAGTGCTTCAGTAAAAATGGCCTAACACAATAATAAAGTAAGTAACTTGCGAAGCAATAGAATATATTTACAACTCAAATTTGTTTCAGCTCCTGTATCATAGACGCGGGCACGAAACACACAACAGAAAGAACAATATTCACGCTTTCCATCTCTAGCACATAAAAATCAGATAATATAAACACAGTACAATAAACGAATAACATCGCATCCTCTGCTACCCTGGAGCTCCACCAGTAACTTACTACAGCTACGTAAAACATCTACCAAAACAACCTAGTCTAGCCGATGAATAAGACAGCCAATCAGCTGCAGTAAATAGTTGTACTCAATTACCCTTAACAGGTTTAAACCCGTATTCTTCAGGAAGACAAGAAACCTGCATACAGTGCGACAACATAAATCACAATCAAAACATCACGGACCAATATTACGTGTCATACAGAAACTACTACAAACAATAAGTGTAGGGATATCACAAACAACATGATATATAACAAAAAAGGAAAGTAGTACTAACAAACTTCACTTTACCAGTCAATCAGTACAGGGATCTAATATCTCTACATGAAATGTGTCGGCAACGATCTGTACATGCTTTGTAGACGTTAAGGCCCCTAGAATCAAGGACTTGTCACATCACTAAAATCAGTCACATAAAATACCAGACCATGTTAATAGCTACATGAAGGAGAGTGCAGTGGGTGGACCATAAAATCAAATCCTGAGGCGCATGTGCCTATAAACATGTACACTTAGCGGCATAAACAACCAACAAGCGTAACCACATTGAAATTACTACCAAAATCACGGAAATACACCATGCGAATAAATGAGTATAGATTAAACTATTGAAAAAGACAATTACAAAATAAAATATACTAGCATACATCAAGATCCTTATAGGACGATCAGTACAATATCGTACGAAGATAATGATGTCTGTATATAAGTACGTTAATGCAAGTATAAAGACAATAAACAGATTAATATGGCCTCCAGGAAATCTTCGTACGAAAAATAGTGGCCAGTGCACAAGCACGCTATTAAACATAGTGACAGTAAAGAGCAAAAATTCATAGGGCCCTGTATAGCGGCAAACGTGGCAACAGTGGCTGGCATCAATATATTAGAAGAACGAAAACTGACAAACGAACCTGCGTGCACAAAAATGGTATAACAGAATTTTGAGGAAATGAACCACTCACAAAGGCTGCCGGCAGTCGTATGAAGTTTTTTTTACGAACAGTATGGGTTTGAAACCATCGAAAAATTGTCTACCGGTGAGCTGCAACTGGTCGTTTAGTAAATTTCCATCTCTGCGCTCTAGATGTTTGTATATCTCTAATTCTTCGCATAAGTCCATCCTAACCCCATTGACTTCTCTGTGAAGACTAGCTGTGCCTTCCATATTCTTTGCAGTGTGACTGGCAATCAGAAATGTTCAGCAAACTTAGAGTTATGTATGTTTTCTCCTTTCTTTCCTAACAGATGCTCTTTATAACTTGTACCCATAGCTCTGTCTCTTTGACCAGTGGGATAGCTTGGGCAATTGATGCAGGTTAATTTATAGACATCTGAACTGGAAAACGAGTAGCCACTATTTTTCACTGGATCTAAAAGTTTCCCTTGCAAACTATAGTCTACAAAGAAGGAGACATTACAGTTATATCTTTGCAACAGAAGACGTTTAATCATATAACAAACATTTTCCAAGAAGGGAAAGCGCATGAATTTCTCACTGTGGGCGGAAAGGTCGTAGCACAATGTCGATCACTTCTGAGAGATTTTTTTTTAAAGATGTAATCTATGATGCCCTGGTCATCCCTGTTGTTACTGCGATCGATTTAATGACATTTAACTCAACAAACACTAGTTTTTGCTTTGTTTCACAATTTTATTATTAATGTTACTGCACAACCTCGGTTTCGTGTTGTAAGCTTATTTTCAAGTATATTACTGTTTCCCAAAGATGATACTGCACAGATAAACATGATGACAAGGCAAAGATAATCATCTCAGCTTCTTAAGGTATCGATCCACAGCTTAATGTACAATTACGTCAATGACAATTTTTTAACAGATTACATACATTATTACACAATTCAGCAATGACACTACAATGACAGGACTAAAATTATGCATCAGCCAAGAACGTTTTAACTACGATGGACTGGGGCCCGAAGTCTTGCTCTCATCCTGGGGTTGTGATCTCATGTAAAGGAGGTGAATAATTGAATTGGGTTTTCTCGTTTAATTATAGGTTTGGGGATATACACATATGTCTTTTAATGTTTAAAATTTCTAATTGGTTGGGTCTGGCCCCCTTTTCCTCTGCATGAAAGACTTGTACATCTATTATGTATTTGTGGTTATTGTTCAGCCAAAGATCTAAAGGCTGAATCAGGCTTCTTCAATCTCAAGCTTCTGTGATGTTCTGTAAGACTGGTGCAGATTGACCTCCACGTCTGTCCAATGTAGCAAGACTGACACTCGCAGCATGTGATTTTATAAACCCCAATTTTTGTGATGGCTCTTGCATTGAACAACAAATTACATATTGTATGGGAGACATAGAAAAACAGAGAGAAACCCTTTGCCTTCAAGATTTTACTTACGTAATATTCATACATAAATGTTACATAGTTTTACAATATAAACAATGTTGCATTGAACATAATACAATAGTATTTACACAGTCTTTGTTACTGCTACGGTGACTACAGGGCATTTTTTTAATTGTCTCCTCGTGCGGCTAATGATCCTAACGTTGACTCATCAGTCAGTGCACTCTCGCTTCGCCTATTACTATTTTGCCATTACCCATCTGACGAGACATCCCAATCAGCGCTCACTTTCATTCAAGTTAATAACGGCGCTAGACGCACCGCTATCTTACGTCTATGTATTGAAAATGGAAATGATATGAGAATAGCTCTCATTTTATATTTCAGGTTTTATTTGCAGTTCATTCAATAGCTTCACTAGGCTTTCAAACTAGATTCACAGGTCTTTTGAGAGAACTAAAGATACCCTAGATCGCGATGGCATAGAAAAATAACGAAACAAATCCTGTTGCTTTAATTCGCTTGTAGATTATTATGGATTTTGCTGCTCCAACAAGCAAACACTATGAATATAACAAAAATTTCTCATGTACTTTGCGTATTTTTATCTCACCACTTGTTGTCGTCTGTGTCCTATATGAGAACCGTGTCATGTGTTCATTAGCTGTGTGAGTAACAGTTCTGCATCGTGATAGGATTAATAATAACGCTTAATGCGTGGCCGACTCCCACGTTGCTTATTTCCTTCCTATTCTCTCATCACATACAAGTGGTAGAGTTCTGTAGTCGATTCAAAAATTTTTCATTATCATTTATGTACGAGTGGTCGACTCCTCCAGTCGATCCAAAACTCTTTCCTGATCATTTCAACAGTGGCTGAACTCATCCTAGCCTAAATATATATATGTTGTTCCTAACCTAAATATATATGTGTTGTCGTTGTTCTGGTCTTCAGTCCTGAGACTGGTTTCATGCAGCTCTCCATGCTATTCTATCCTGTGCAAGCTTCTTCATCTCCCAGTACTCACTGCAACCTACATCCTTCTGAATCTGCTTAGTGTATTCATCTCTTGGTCTCCCTCTACGATTTTTACCCTCCACGCTGCTCTCCAATGTTAAATTTGTGATCCCTTGATGCCTCAGAAAATGCCATACCAATCGGTCCCTTCTTCTTGTCAAGTTGTACCACAAACTCCTCTTCTCCCCTATTCTATTCAATACCTCCTCATTAGTTATGTGATCTGCCCATCTAATCTTCAGCATTCTTCTGTAGCACCACAATTCGAAAGCTTCTATTCTTGTCCAAACTATTTATCGTCCATGTTTCACTTCCATACATGGCTACACTCCATACAAATACTTTCAGAAACGACTTCCTGACATTTCAATCTGCACTCAATGTTAACAAATTTTTCTTCTTCAAAAACGCTTTCCTTGCCATTGCCAGTCTACATTTTATATCCTCTCTACTTCGACCATCATCAGTTATTTTGCTCCCCAAATAGCAATACTCATTTACTACTTTAAGCGTCTCATTTCCTAATCTCATTCCCTCAGCGTCACCCGACGTAATTCGACTACATTCCATTATCCTCGTTTTGCTTTTGATGTTCATCTTATATCCTCCTTTCGAGACACTGTCCATTCCGATCAATGCTCTTCCAAGTCCTTTGCTGTCTCTGACAGAATTACAATGTCATCGGCGAACCTCAAAGTTTTTATTTCTTCTCCATGGATTTTAGTGCCTCCTCCGAACTTTTCTTTTGTTTCCTTTATTGCTTGCTCAATATACAGATTGAATAACATCGGGGAGAGGCTACAACCCTGTCTCACTCCTTTCCCAACCACTGCTTCCCTTTCATGCCCTTCGACTCTTATAACTGCATTCTGGTTTCTGTACAAATTGTAAATAGCCTTTCGCTCACTGTATTTTACCCCTGCCACCTTCAGAATTTGAAAGAGAGTATTCCAGTCAACATTGTCAAAAGCTTTATCTAAGTCTACAAATGCTAGAAGCATAGCTTGGCCTTTCCTTAATCTTTCTTCTAAGATAAGTCGTAGGGTCAGTATTGGCTCACGTGTTCCAATATTTCTACGGAATCCAAACTGATCTTCCCCGAGGTCGGCTTCTACCAGTTTTTCCATTCGTTTGTAAAGAATTCGCGTTAGTATTTTGCAGCTGTGACTTATTAAACTGATAGTTCGGTAATTTTCACATCTGTCAATGCCTGCTTTCTTTGGGACTGGAATTATTATATTGTCTGAGGGTATTTCGCCTGTCTCATACATCTTGCTCACCAGATGGTAGAGTTTTGTCATGACTGGCTCTCCAAAGGCCGTCAGTAGTTCTAATGGAATGTTGTCTACTCCCGGGGCCTTGTTTCGACTCAGGTCTTTCAGTGCTCTGTCAAACTCTTCACGCAGTATCGTATCTCCCATTTCATCTTCATCTACATCCTCTTCCATTTCCATAATATTGTCCTCAAGTACATCACCCCTGTATAGACCCTCTATATGTACTGCAGCGGAAACCTCATCACTGCTTGTAATCACTCGAATACCATCTACCAACTGTTGCTTATAAAGTTTAATGTAATCATCTCAGAACCATTGTGTACTGTTTGTTCTAATTGCGTCCACTTACTTGGTTTGGCGCCATCCTTTTTCTCTCCGTCAGCTGCAAGCTAGCTGAATGAAGAAATACAGAAGATTGTTTTCTCTGTATATTTATATATGTAATTTCTTTGTGTTTCTTAACACCTGCCTGTACGGATGATGATTTCAGATCTTACAGCCTAGATTATGTACTTGTTTTGCAAAATTTATGTTGCATGTTATCTTTTGTGATACACAAGTATAGTCTATGATCGGTTGCATAACTGTTCAATTAGTATGTCTTTTACTTCAGTTGGTCCCTTTTTTGTCTCTTATCTTGAATAGAGAAGAAGGATAGATAACAGATTTAAGTTGAGAATGACGAAGAGGGGAGAACTAACAGCGTGAAAAGAAAGGAAGTAAACTGTCAGTTAACTCGGGTACCTGGTTTGCGTCGGCTGCCCAGCAACGCAAAGTGTGCTGTTGCCCCCTGAGGATTTCGCTGCGCCAGTCTGCACGCCACCTGTTTTTATGCCAGCCTTCTGGCACTTGCCTGTTGCCTGAAAGCGCGTCCAGCTGTTCTAATAATATGCAGCAGGTTGTTAACTTCACTCTTGTTGACATTAGTTAGTCTTTCCTGTACAGACATTGGAAACTTGAGACCTATTATTTCTACTAAGTCACATTCACGTAAAGGATCAGTTAAATACTGTTTCTTTTCCCAGTAGTGCTGAAAGAACTCCGTATAACTATTGCAGCCATTGTTTTTCAAAGCTCCTAGCTTCAAATATTTCTGTTTTTATAGCGTTTTGTGTACTTGTGGACCAGTATTGGTTTAAGAATGCTCTAACAAATTCTTGCTTCTGTTTTCCCATGATATTGCGTCCCCTTCAAACTGACTGGCTACAAATTTGATTTCCCGCTCTTTTGACATGTTGTCAGGTATGATGCCCTCAAACTGACGAATGAAAGCAAGGAGATGTAAACTACCTTTGCTGGAAAAGTTATGAAATTTGTAAGCATAAGCATTATTGACTACTTCATTAATATGAACAACACCCATATGTTTTTCCTGTTGAATCCACGTTTTGAGTTTCTGTTCTAACGCAACTTCCATATTAGCTATGTTTTCACTCACCTCGCTTAGTTGAGGTATGTTTTCTACCTTCTGTTCTCTCTCAAACGCTATGACTCGTATTTGTATTACCATTACAATGGTTTTGGCGCCTAACACCCGCATGTGCCGACCAAGCTTGATGTGGCTTAATATACGTGAAGTAGTATATGGTACAAAACTGGAGTGCGGTACAAGCAACAGATGGTACAGTATGTACCGTTCCTGTGGGAGAGTCCGCCAATCGTACTGAACTTGCCTCTGATTGGTCGGCACATTCGAGTGCTAGGCGCTAAAATGCTTAACTTCTCTTAATAATTATTTACATACTTTTCATTGTATTTAACCCAGTTTTCAGTATGACAATCTCTCATGGTTACCCTGCGAGTTCATCGTTTTTGTTTATTAAATTTCTCTAGTTTTGAGAAACATAAGAGTAACGATATTGCAACCGAAGTGCTTCGGACACATTCGGGTCGCCTTGGCGCGCCCGAGAGACGAAGTACTTCGGCTGCACTAGTCAGTAGACATGGGCAAACTCAAACACACAACTGTTTCGAAACAAATGAGACAGTACAACAATGTTTCGAAAAGCTGTTTCGAAACAGGAAACAGTTTGTGTTTCGTAATTGTATAGGCCTAAACATTATATCATATAGAGTGTTTACTGTATAAATATTGTCATATAAACACAAATGAGGTGCGAGAGCGCCAATCATATCGCAGAATGTATGAAAATTTCACTTAGGTGTCTTGGCAGTTTCGTACTTCCTGCAGCAAATGCGCTGCTTTCGTGTCATGTGACTTTCATATTTTCCAATTGGCTGAGGTCAGAGTTTGTATGTTTGACATAACAGATTTTGCCAAACAAGTTTCCCAGTATTCTAGTGCCTCATTTTGATAGGTTTTATGAGTGATGATCTGAATGTGGTCTTGAAAAGGCATATCATGGGATAAAATTTACTGAGATAGCATTCTGGGAAGCGAGGCACTGAATTAACATTTATGGGTGTCCTACTCACACTTTTCTTACTCACTGTTAAATTTTCCATTGTTTTCGGTATGTTTCCTTGAAGTATAAAATCTAGAGTAAAAACAATTAACACAGTGTAATGCCTTTGTGATACCTATATCATGGCAGATCTGGCTCTACACCACTTACAATTCTTGTTAAGGAAGTTTGTTCGATGTACAGGGATACGGAGTTCCCTCAAGTACTCACAGCAAACAGGTATATTATCATTTTACTACAAACTTCCCCAGGAAATCAGATATAAAGTTAAGTTGCTGTTGAAATGCCATTTGCAGTATCTGAAAGCCAAAAACAAAAGTATCAAAGTACCGCTGTTGATTTGTCTGAGAATTATCTATGATACACAAGTATTAAGATGCCTATACTGTGTAATAACAACACACAAACAGATACATACATAAATCAGATGATTACTCTCGAACACATAAATAAATAAACATTCTCAAAAAAATTACACTCACTGAACGGTGAGCAAGAACTTAAGTGTCTTCTGTGTGCAACAAATCTGAGAAAAATGTTATTGTAAGGTAGCTACATGTAAGATTTAGTGGACTAAACAAAATACAGTCAAATACAAATTCAGTGCACATTGGTCAGAGAAGCACAAAATCATCTGAAATTTTACGGTTTCATTTCTGAGCAGATCTACTGTACCTATTCTAAGTTGTAGTTTAGAAATATCATTTTTGATACTTTTTAGCTTGAAAGACAGGATCGTCTGTCTGTTATTGTTTGCCCCCGCTTTGAAAATATGTGCTCACATGTAACAAAGACCGCGTTTCATTATTTCAAACGGCGTAGGAAACAACGCATGGTTTTCTTTCCACCACAGCAATGGATCTTGTGATATGTGTATCAGTGGCATCTTCACACATTTATTAAGCTCGACTATATTTGCAGCACGTGTATGTTATAAGAGATGTGTCATTTGACTGATGTTTGTCGCACTTTTATTATTTTGAATGCGAATAGTGTGCGTTATTTTATTGTTTGCTGGTTTTTCAAAAAAAAAAAAAATGGTTCAAATGGCTATGAGCACTATGAGACTTAACATCTGAGGTCATCAGTCCCCTAGAACTTAGAAGTACTTAAACCTAACTAACCTAAGGACATCACACACATCCATGCCCGAGGCAGGATTCGAACCTGCGACCGTAGCGGTCACGCGGTTCCGGACTGAAGCGCCTAGGACCACTCAGCCACCGCGGCCGGCTATTGGTTTCTATAAAGCAGATATTACGCCATTTCGGAATATGGCAGTCAATTAGAAACGTAGCTTTATTTTCGGAAACCTTAAGCTTCGTGCTGTTGTGTGTCAAGAACATTTCGACACACTTGAATGTGTTTCATGAAGTGAGACGTTAAATGTGTTTCAGTATCTGTACCGTGCCCGAATCTCGTCCGAGACAGAGCGGAATGAAACGCCACTGTTTCGATATAATTAGTCCGTTCCAAGCATAAGTGGACTGAACCAGCGATACAGTTTCTGTGTCTGGTTCGAGATCGAATCTGGTCCCGTTATCCTAGTCAGAGCGGTATGACACACAACTGTTTCGAAGCAGTTTAACATAGCCGTTTCGAAACACTGAAACAGTTCCACGTATCGATACACTGTATCGAAACGTAGAAACAGTGGCCAAGTCTACTAGTCAGACTGTTTCGGTCCTTCGGAGGGCCGGACGTGTAAGACTGTTTCGGACGTTCATCAGAGCCGGACATGTCGTACTCTGTATCGGAAGTTGTCAGAAAGGTTACTGTACAATTAAGAAAGCTATGTCTAGTTTTGTAAAGGACAGTGTAAAAAGTGTGATTATTTAAAATAATAAGCAAACAGGATACAGTACTGAAAAGTGTCGCCTACCATCATTGTGAGTACTACAGATCTTGCCCTCTGTCGATATGGAAACTAACCTGGGCAGGTAGCATCCCATAAAAAGCACAATCACAGGTTCAAGTTGACAGCATAGCAAGCTCCGCCGAAAAAGATCCCACGACCGACGAGCTGTCTTCTGCGCTGGGGACACAACTTTAGAAGACGACAAGTTAGGGACTCTTATTCAGTATCTCCAGCTTCCAGACCTGACTTACAAAGGACACGCATAATTTATAAAACGCAACCATAGCCAGGAACGTCATGCAACGAAGCCACACAGTGTACAAGTTGTAGGGGCCAAAGCCTGCGGCCAGGACGCCCGTTCGGCAACAAACGTGAGTTTGCACGCTGGCAGACCGCAAGTAGGCAAGCTGTGCGCTGTGGTGCCCCGAAACGCCAGCTTCGTCAGCTAGCAACACGACCGCCGCACGGAATGAGATAACGGGTCGTCCTCCGCCGGCGGCACAGCTACGACAGCGAAGTCCAGCAAAAGATCGCCTCCGCCTCCAGAAAATGCAGTGCCAAGTGGAGTAATCGGAACATTTCCGACGTATTCTTCTGTTTGACTCATTAGAAGGATGAGAGCAGCAGAGGCAGACAAACATTTGCGCAATGTACGCGGATAATGTCGCTGGACAGAGCACGCCAAGAATATGGTTTGCTCGTTTTAAGTAGGATCATTTCGACGTTAGTGACTCTCCCCGTTCAGGAAAAACTTCGAGGTTTGATGAAGATTGTTTAAATGCATTAATCCACGATGACTCACGTCAGTGTACTCGAAAACTGCCAAATGTGATGAACTGTGATCATTCCACGATCTTGCGACATTTGCATTGCAATGGGGACGGTTCAAAAATTGGGTGTATGGGTACCGCATGCTCTAAGCCAAAATCATAAAAATTACTGGGTGGCAATTTATGCATCTCCGCTTGCTCCTCACTAACTGGCTTGTGAAAAACACCGACCATTTCTATCCTGTATCGTTAGTAGTGGCGAGAAATGGTGTCTTTACGTTAACCCAAGGAAACGAAAGGAGTGGTTGAGCCCAAACAGAGCAGCATTCCGCGTAGAAAGACCGGCGCGCATCAATAAAAGGTAATGTTATGCATCTGGTAGAACAGCGACGATGTACGAGGGTCACTCCAAAAGAAATGCACACTTCTTTTGTAAAGATACAGTTTTCATTTCGCGTGTGTGAAAGTTTTACAATGTGTAGATACATCCTTCCCGCTTGTTTTCAAACTTAGTTCAACCTGTTCCCGTGAGTGGCGCCGTCACAGCATGTCTTTACGATGGCTGCTACACTTGACGTTCGTCAGAAGCAACGTGCTGTCATAGAATTCCTGTGCTGTGAAAACGAGACAGTGGGAAACATCCACAAGAGGTTGAAAAAGGTGTATGGAGATGCTGCTGTCGATCGCAGTACAGTTAGTCTGTGGACAAGCAGGTTACGTGATGAAAGCGGGCACCGAAATATTGAGGATTGTCCTCACAGCGGCAGACAATGTGCAGAATTACTTACCCGAGGTGTAACCATGGCTGTTGACATTTATTTTCAGCAAATGAGACGTCTTGCAGACGCATATACTAATATGGATATGGTGTCTGTTCTGGCAATACCGGCCGTGACCTTCACCTTCCGTGCGGATGCACACATATTCCCCGAACTCTTACGGGACTTGGTAAGAATGTCTTCCACGAGTAACGAGTGTGTTGGGGTGGGACACAACGAATGTAGTGTGTGGACATATAAGGAGAGACTGTGGGTCTCACGGGAGGCGTGGGCGAGGTAGTCCCTGCAGTTCGCACTATCCTCTGTGCCCTCGGTGGCTCCGATGGATAGAGCGTCTGCCATGAAAGCAGGAGATCCCGGGTTCGAGTCCCGATCGGGGCACACATTTTCACCTGTCCCCGTTGATATATACCAGCGCCCGTCAGCAGCTGAAGGTATTAATGTAATTCTAATTTCGTTCTTGCATATGCAGTCCAAGAACAAAGAGCAGGAAGATTGCGTGAAGCGATGGTACTCCATGATAACGCCCGCTCGCATTCTGCTAGACTGAAAAAAAACCCACTATACAAGGGTTGTGAAATCATTCCGTACGCACCTTATTGTCCTGATCTTGCACCCTCAGATTTTCACCGGTTCCGCTCTCTGTCGACCAACCGTCTTCCGGTTGAAAATGCACTCCGAACATGACTCGACGAGTTCTTCGCCTCAAAACGACGTAATTTCTACAGTCGCGGAAACGAAAAGTTACCCCAACGTTTTCACACTGTTGTAGATAGTGAAGGTGAATATATTATTGCTGACTAAGCTCAGAGTTGTGTGTATCTGTCGTGTTTATTATACAGGGTGTCTATAAATGAATGTCATGGTTTTAACGTTTTTTAATATTTATTACTTAAACTTACAGTTATAAATGACATGTCAAATGGAAGAGCAACTCAAACAGTTTTACCAAGAACCTTATTGTGCGTCACCTCACTGGCCTAGCGAAGTACGCAATTGGTTGAGGTTGAACTTCACTGTACCCAAGCGCTGGATAGGCCGCAAGGGGCTCAATGACAGGGCTTGCTTTGCATGGCCTCCACGTTCACCCGACCTAACGCCATGCGATTTTTTCCTTTGGTGCTTCATCAAGGATCGTGTGTGCGTGCCTCCCTGGATTATGAAACCGGATTGAAGCAGCTGTTGCTACAATCACTGAAGACACATTTAACAATGTTTGGGAAGAAGTCTGCTATAGACTTAATATGTGCTGTGTGACAAATGGTGCTCACGTTGAACATTTATAAGGCTCTTGGTAAAACTCTTTGAGTTGCTCTTTCATTTGACATATCATTTACAACTGTAAGTTTAATATAATAAATGTCATAAAGCGTTAAAACCCCGATATTCACATGTAAACACCCTGTACTTATGGAAGAGCAGTACGAACTGGTTCAGATGGCTCTGAGCATTATGGGACTTAACATCTTAGGTCATCAGTCCCCTAGAACTTAGAACTACTTAAACCTAACTAACCTAAGGACATCACACACATCCATGCCCGAGGCAGGATTCGAACCTGCGACAGTAGCGGTCGCGCGGTTCCAGACTGAAGCGCCTAGAACCGCTCGGCCACGCAGTGCGAACTTACGCACCGACCCAACAGTTCGCCATGTATCCTGCTGCCCGGCGACTATTTAAGTCGACGCACTACCCTCTGTGAGCCAGTTCCCTCGGAGCGAGGCGACTGGGCCAAGCACCGAGTGCTTTAAGTTCTACTTTAGTCAGGGTCTCGCTTTCCTCGTGGCATGAGCCATACAAGATGATCGTCATGCCGCTCACTCCAGGACTTGGCTTTTGCTGGGCGATATGACGCTTAGCACACTGCTATTCTTTTACTCACTGTTATCTCGTTAGACTGTCTGATTATTGTGATTCGACGGTTTTAGAAGAGCCCGAGACAGTGTTGTAACTTTCCAAATTGACTTAAGAGTGCCCGAATAAAGTCTTGTTACAGTGTTTCCGTTATTAAGGTCGGGATTTCTATGTGACAGTACTTTACATTAAAACGCGAGACGCGCAAGCTTCTATAAACATGGTTATTTGTTCTGGAACTATGAAAACTGTGAAAAAGCATTCAAGTTCTGGTAAACGTAACCAGAGTGGGAGTATGCTCATCCGACGGATACTTCAGCGTGCTGTGATTACGTGACGTAGATAACTTGCTGCCCCGCTCCGCATTTGACCCCAAGGCAGCGGGTGGCTGTCAATCGCAGCAGAAGGCGGGGAAGCAACAAAGCAGCCGAGCTCAGCGCGACGGGAGGTGGGGAACGCGCGAACGCGACAGCGTTGAAGTCTTGCTTCGAACGGGGGTCGGACCAGCCACCAGCCGGAAATTGAAGCCAGTGCCGCGCCCGGAGGCGGCAGCTGACTGGCGGGACGTCGTGAGCAGCTGAGGAAGCGTAGAGGGAGCGGTATCCTGTGCTGTCGTCGTTCCGGAGTGGTTGGTTACGGAGCTCTGTGCTGCCTGCCGACGGATCAGAGCTTGATGCCAGTGTCTGTTGTCTACTGTCCGACAAGAGGATGTTGTTGTTGTTGTGATCTTCAGTCCAGAGACCGGTTTGATACAACTCTCCATGCTACTCAATCCTGTGCAAGCTTCTTCATCTCCCAGTACCTACTGCAACCTACATCCTTCTGAATCTGCTTAGTGTATTCATCTCTTGGTCTCCCTCTGCGATTTTTTCCCTCCACGCTGCCCTCCAATACTAAATTGGTGATCCCTTGATGCCTCAGAATATGCCCTACCAACCTATCCCTTCTTCTAGTCAAGTTGTGCCACAAATTTCTCTTCTCTCCAATTCTATTCAATACCTTCTCAATAGTTATGTGATCTACCCACCTAATCTTCAGCATTCTTCTGTAGCACCACATTTCGAAAGCTTCTATTCTCTTCTTGTCTAAACTATTTACCGTCCATGTTTCACTTCCATACATGGCTACACTCCATACAAATACTTTCAGAAAAGGCTTCCTGACACTTAAATCTATACTCGATGTTAACAAATTTCTCTTCTTCAAAAGCGCTTTCCTTGCCATTGCCAGTCTACATTTTATATCCTCTCTACGTCGACCATCATCAGTTATTTTGCTCCCCAAATAGCAATACTCATTTACTACTTTAAGCGTCTCATTTCCGAATCTAATTCCCGCAGCATCACCCGATTTAATTCGACTACATTCCATTATTCTCGTTTTGCTTTTGTTGATGTTCGTCTTATATCCTCCTTTCAAGACACTGCCCATTCAGTTCAACTGCTCTTCCAAGTCCTTTGCTGTCTCTGACAGAATTACAATGTCATCGGCGAACCTCAAAGTTTTTATTTCTTCTCCATGGATTTTAGTACCTCCTCCGAACTTTTCTTTTGTTTCCTTTATTACTTGCTCAATATACAGATTGAATAACATCCGGGAGAGGCTACAACCCTGTCTCACTCCCTTCCCAACCACTGCTTCCCTTTCATGCCCTTCGACTCTTATAACTGCCATCTGGTTTCTGTACAAATTGTAAATAGCCTTTCTCTCCATGTATTTTACCCCTGCCACCTTCAGAATTCGAAAGAGAGTATTCCAGTCAACATTGTGAAAAGCTTTCTCTAAGTCTACAAATGCCAGAAACGTAGGTTTGCCTTTCCTTAATCTATTTTCTAAGATAAGTCGTAGCGTCAGTATTGCCTCACGTGTTCCAACATTTCTACGGAATCCAAACTGATCTTCCCCGAGGTCGGCTTCTACCAGTTTTTCCATTCGCCTGTAAAGAATTCGCGTTAGTATTTTGCAGCTGTGACTTTTTAAACTGATAGTTTGGTAATTTTCACATCTGTCAACACCTGCTTTCTTTGGGATTGGAATTATTATATTCTTCTTGAAGTCTGAGGGTATTTCGCCTGTCTCATACATCTTGCTCACCAGATGGTAGAGTTCTGTCAGGACTGGCTCCCCCAAGGCTGTCAGTAGTTCTAATGTAATGTTGTCTACTCCCGGGGCCTTGTTTCGACTCAAGTCTTTCAGTGCTCTGTCAAACTCTTCACGCAGTATCGTATCTCCCATTTCATCTTCATCTACATCTTCTTCCATTTCCATTACATTGTCCTCAAGTACATCGCCCTTGTATAGACACTCTATATACTCCTTCCACCTTTCTGCTTTCCCTTCTTTGCTTAGAACTGGGTTTCCAATTGAGCTCTTGATATTCGTGCAAGTGGTTCTCTTTGCTCCAAAGTACTCTTTAATTTCCCTGTAGGCAGTATCTATCTTACCCCTAGTGAGATATAGCTGTTTCGAATGCTCTGGGGCGCGCCAGCCTGTGCTGTCTTGTCTGCCAAATGGTCTGCTCTCTGCGGGCAGCAGCGGCGCCGAGCGCACCAGCGTGAGGTGTGTGATGTTGTTTGGGTCCGAGATGTCGGTCGAGGAGTCTGCTGGAGAGCAGCGGCACAGTCCAGACTGGAAGCGTACACCTCCGGAGCTGAGTGGCAGCTGACTACAGTCAACACCGAGAGCGTGGTGCCAGACACGTGAAGAGTGGCCCAGACAATAATTTTCTGGATCGCAGGAAGACTGTGTTTGAAGAGTGTTCCATACACAGGATTGCACTAGGAAGCTTTCAGATCTTGGAGCGTTCAATTAACAATCTTTGATACGGATTCCATGGTGTCTTTTGGTGACTTTTTAGTTCTGTGTTAATCGTGTGTTTGAAGCTTTACGCCTGAAACGTCCCCCTTAGAAAATTAAGAACGATAGTGCCGGAAAAACTCTTACATTGTTTGATTTTCAAACAGCTGAGCAAAACTGAACGTACTCAGACACTTCTCCTTTTACTTATCTGATCAACACTAAACTGACACACAATGTTTTTAGCGCAACGCAATCTGACTTTCAATAATCCCTACAAAAGAATGGCCCTGACTAACAATAATCTATACCTTTCATGAATCACTTACCTCCCAAAAAGCTTCGTTACTCGAACTACTGCAATACAGCGAGCGCCAATACTGCCAGCTAAATAAAAGATTCTAACTACTGAAGGCACTAACTACTGATAGGCATACTTAGCAAATGAAGATTTTGATAGAGAACAATCAATGAATTTACCTTAATAGTGTTCAAAAGTCATAATATATCAGTTCATGACATCCAGTCTTAGAAATTTCGTTTTTCTGGCGGACACACGTCCAGATCCTCCGCTCATAGTAACCTCTCAAAACTCTGGCATCTCTCTTCCCACATCAACCACTGCTGGCGGCTCACCTCCAACTGCCCAACGCTACGCGCTGTTCACATCCAACTGCCCAACACTACAATAGAGAATATTTCAACAATGCAAACCAGCCACAGACTGCACACAGCACAGTCAGGGATTTTCGTACTACGTGGCGTTACCCACATAAAAACCTAAACAGCCTACTTACACCCCTTATTCTCATTGTTGGGGTACTGACTGGCGACTAAAGACTCACTATTGTTAGAACACAGGTCTTGCCTACCTTCTGCCTGATCGCAGCTTATTTTTGGGACGGCCGTAATGCAGATTCATGTTAATACTGTTGCAACATTGCTTCTTAAATTACTAAGTTTTGAGCCTGGCATCACGATAGCTTTCTGGTTACATTATGGTGTGTAGTTGATGTTTTAAATGTGATATCTCATGCCTCTTAGGTTAGTATTTTAGTAGCAACTTTTTGAGTTATTTGTTGATTGTTTCTAGAATGCACACAGCCAGGACTCACTTATGAATCGTGAGATGATGTAAGATGCGTTGACGAGTAATTTAGTTTCACTTTTATCTCACTGAACATTTTTGGGCATTAGTGTTTAGATATTGTTATTAGTGAATTTGAACTAGTAATGTTTCTCATTATTATTGTGCTCTTTTTAAGTAATTGTTTTTCGAGACAGTTTAGTTAATATTTTAATGATTTTTCGATACTGACGGTTTTGATAAATGTTATGCCTACTATATTACAATTGTGCTTTCAGAATTCTCAGCCACTTCCAATCCACAGCCTGTTTCGCTGCTAATGTCAATTCCTCCGCATCACTACTACGCAAGGCAGTGAATAACGCGTTGGGCAAGACATCGTTAGACGGTGGGAGACCATACAAAACATATTAGGGGCTCCACATCAGCCGCAGTTAGTAACCCGCACACGAGCATGTTTCCACTACGTGCCGAAATGGCGAGACATGCTGACTAACGGGATGCATCGTCCCCCCGTACTTCTCGATGCATTCATATCAGGATATTGGCGCTTATCGACCTATACAGCAAGTCATCAGTCCAGATGACTTTCACTCCTGTTTCAAGCGTCCAATGGTGGCGCTTATCTTCCCATAGCAATCTATGTGAACGAGGGGTACTTTAAATGCTGTAACTCAAAACGAGGAGGAGGGGAATCTGGACTGCGTGACCGTTCACTGGTTGTTGTTGTTGTTGTTGTTGTCGAGTACTGAATTAATAAATGATTTGTTGTATTGCGCCGTGCCTGTTGAAGTGAGGAATCCGTAATATGCAACAGCGACCGCGCTCAGCAGCACGTTGTTGAGACGTGGTACTTAGGGAAAGGCGGGATTCAGTGTGGGCGGAGCCTTACTCAGTTACCGTTGGTTGCTCGTTTTTTTTTCTTTTTTTATCACGTACACTTTATTTGAAAACAATTGCAAATAAGGTTGACAATAAGGAACAATTATCAAATTTGACTGTTAAGACACAATGTTTAATAAAAAAATTTCATAAGCAAGTTGCACTCACGGCTGAAGGGTTATTGGCCAGAAATTCATCTTATTTGTCGGCTGAAGGCCCCAATAGTAATAACTCAAAAAACAATTTGACGGCTGAAGGCCTGGATAGCAAATTCTTAAGAACGAATTAATCTTCTCCAAGAAATACTAAAATATTATAAAAAGGACAATCATCAAATTTTCACTATTAAGAGAAAATATCTAATTAAAAATTCTTCAGGCAGATTGCATTCACGACTGAAGGACTTACTAACAATCATAACAATCCGACCAAATCAAGAGGGAAGTGGGCCTCAGACAGTGCTCCAAGGATCGACCTGGGAAAGTCGCTCAACTTCGTAAACGATGAGACAGGCACCCAAGAGTTGTATTCACTTAACCGGATGGAAACTCAAACTAGTGACAGTTTAAACGCAGGCCAACACCCTCGCAAAACCTACCTAACGTCTGATAACCAACACAACAATGGAATAATCTAGGCAAGGCAGAACTGGCAGACAGCACTACGTCTTCAGAATCCGGTGTTTAGAACATCCAGAAGCAGAAGGACCCACTACGACCAAAGTAGTCCAAAAGAAACAAATATCCAAACCACAATCAAGGAGGCTGTCGAACAACACGCCTTACCGGACAGCAGCGGCAAGGCGAGGAAAGGTACACTCCACGAAAATGCGCTAACCTCCAGGGCAGGTAACTGGGGCGTTAGCGGCCACTAGGCAGAAAAATACCGCTGGTTGAACTTCATCAATAAACAATAGGAATTCAATGATTAATAATAAAAGGTGAAGGATAGCCCAACTCCAAACATTCCACTCGTTGCTCTTCGTCACAGCGACCGTGCGAGCAGCAATGCGCGAACAAACGGTGTGATCTCAAAATAGTGGAGATTTCACTACTGGGTTGATGCTCACTCAACTCAAATGCCCTGGGTCCGGTGGAGAACGAGGTTGTGGCCCTCGCAACTACAGCCCCTCGATCCGGCAGTGCCTGCGTGACACCAGCGGTCCCGGTATTTCCCCGCGCTGCCGGCTCTCACTTCTGATCCGTCCCAACCGAACTCTCGACACACTCCGATCCGGAAAACACTTGACGCCCTTCCAAAGATAGTACTGGGGTACTAGATATCGATAACCGCTGCTGCTGCCACTCTCGGACAGATAACTCTAGCAAACATAGTGGCGCCAATAAACAGGAAAAGAAAACGAGACGCCACTATCCCTATTACACGATGCCAACCTACCAACGCAAGCTGAAACACGGCTCAGTTGTAGTGCACTGTAACTGACTGAGGTGACGTAATTAAAGCTGGCATGGTACATCTTTGACATGGAGACACAACATGCGATCAGGAACTACGTGGCCTCAGAGACAGTGTCGCATACGCTGGACACCCACCATCTGCCTGTGATTAAATGTGTTGATACACGACGTCTCCCACATCCTGTACGAGTATATCATGCCAACTGCCAGTGCGGTATCTGACATCCGCTCGTTGAGACTATAGAATATCTTTGCCTGCAAAATGGTTCGAATGGCTCTGAGCACTATGGGACTTAACATCTGAGGTCATCGGTCCCCTAGAATATGTTGTTGTTGTTGTTGTTGTGGTCTTCAGTCCTGAGACTGGTTTGATGCAGCTCTCCATGCTACTCTATCCTGTGCAAGCTTCTTCATCTCCCAGTACCTACTGCAACCTATATCCTTCTGAATCTGCTTAGTGTATTCATCTCTTGGCCTCCCTCTACGATTTTTACCCTCCATGCTGCCCTCCAATGCTAAATTTGTGAGCCCTTGATGCCTCAAAACATGTCCTACCAACCGATCCCTTCTTCTAGTCACTGTGCCACAAACTTCTCTTCTCCCCAATCCTATTCAATACCTCCTCATTAGTTACGTGATCTACCCACCTTATCTTCAGCATTCTTCTGTAGCACCACATTTCGAAAGCTTCTATTCTCTTCTTGTCCAAACTAGTTATCGTCCATGTTTCACTTCCATACATGGCCACACTCCACACAAATACTTTCAGAAACGACTTCCTGACACTTCAATCTATATTCGATGTTAACAAATTTCTCTTCTTCAGAAACGATTTCCTTGCCATTGCCAGTCTACATTTTATATCCTCTCTACTTCGACCATCATCAGTTATGTTACTCCCTAAATAGCAAAACTCCTTTACTACTTTAAGTGTCTCATTTCCTAATCTAATTCCCTCAGCATCACCCGATTTAATTTGACTACATTCCATTATCCTCGTTTTGCTTTTGTTGATGTTCATCTTATATCCTCCTTTCAAGACACTGTCCATTCCGTTCAACTGCTCCCTAGAATATAGAACTGCTTAAACCTAACTAACCTAAGAACATCACGAACCTGCAACTGTAGCAGTCGCGTGGTTCCGGACTGAAGCACCTAGAACCGCTCGGTCACAACGGCCGGCTCTGCCTGCAACACAGTGAATACTTCTACACCAATTTCTAGAGAGCGTACGTACGAAACATACTGTGACCACCCAAAACATTGTTATTACCGCCCATCGCGAGAATGAATGCCGGCCGGCAATCTTGCTGACAGGTAAAGTGGTAAGGAAAGTAAGCGGAACCGAGACGAATGGAGAGTCATTCTTGCTGTCCACGAAGTGGGAAATCCGCTGCCATAGGCGACTTTGACAAAGGGCAGATTGTTATGGCACGGCACCTGGGTATGCGAAGCTTGCCGGCTGTTCGCATGCTAATATCTGCAGCAGTGGTCGGAGGCCGGTGAAACCACGAACAGGCAAGAAGATGTCGGATGTCCGCTCTTTAGAACAGAAAACGTGGATTTCAGTGGCTTTCCCTTTGTGTAAAGCAGCAGTGATCTGTGACAGATATCATGTCAGAATAAAATGCTAGTGCAGACAAAAGGGTTTTGGAGCGCACCGTTCAGTCAACATTGCCAAACATGAGTCTCCACAGCAGATGACGCCATGTTGATCCAACGACCTCGTCAGCCACAATTGCAGTGGACATGAGATCAACGAGACTGGACCGTATGTCGGTGGTAACTTGAGGCCTGGTCGTTTTATGCTACATGGTAGATGGTGGTGTCCGGATATACCGTCATTCAGGGGAAACGCTGCACGAAATATAAACCGCGCCACGGATGTAAGCCGGTGATGGCGGTATTATTCCATAGGAGACACTATCGTGGGATTCCATGAGACCCATGCTAGTACTCGAAGGCACAATCACGGCTGTGCACTACTTTAACATTATAAAGGACCAACAAGAAGCCTTCAAGCTTGATGTCTTCCCCAACGGCGATGGTATCTTCCAGCAGGATAGCTGTCCGTGTCACAAGGCGCGTGAATCGTGTTACAGCAGGGTGAGGAGCATCAAAGTTAATTCAAATTGAGGTTTTTATCATGAAATTCATCTTCGCCAATCCCGATGGTACACACCTGCGACGCAGTCGGGCACTAACTCCACCACGCCCATTAACAACGACCCATAATTTAAGTGACCTGTGCGTTGAAATCTGGTTGCGATACCTCCGGAAACCTAGCACGGACTTGGCGAATCCACACAATATACAATCATTGGTATACAGCGTTCCAAAGGTGGACCAACACAAAGATGGTTACAGTCGACAAAGAGCACTGTGGACCAGGGCGTAGCAGAAATTAGACCTGGTTATATGATTAGGTTCGTATGAAATCCAGCTCCATTGACACACGCTGTCATTTAATGGTCTATACTAACAGGCAACTAAGGGAAATGCGTTCACAGAAAGTTGCGACATTATTAACAGAAGAACTGAAGATGAAAATAATGTGCGCCGCGGGAAAAGGTAACATGGCGTGTATCTTGCAAGGCGACCATGAGACCTGTTAATCATGGATCTTCATAAGTACGAGGGTTGCCCAGAAAGTAATGCACCATTTTTTTTCTTCAACAATTCTTTATTGTACATAATGGGAACTGCAAACGGCTCAAATGGCTCTGAGCACTATGGGACTTAACAGCTAAGGTCATCAGTCCTCTAGAACTTAGAACAACCTAAGGACATCACACACATCCATGCCCGCGGCAGGATTCGAACCTGCGACCGTAGCGGTCGCGCGGTTCCAGACTGAAGCGCCTAGAACCGCTCGGCCACAGCGGCCGGCCTGGGAATTACACACACGAAAAAATGGTGTTTTATCTACAGACCCCATTTTTCCACGTAATCTCCATTCTGTTCTATGGCCTTCCTCCAGTGGCAATCAACGGCGTATATACCTTGTCGGTATCAATCGTTATTTTGGTTGTGGAGCCAATACTCCACTGTGTGAATCACCTATTCATCGTCCTCAAAATGTCTTCAAAGTATGGCATCCTTTAATGGCCCAAACAAGTTGAAGTCCGCGGTGTGTCAGATGTGAAAGCCATGGATAGTCTCCACAACCGTTACTTATTGTGGACCAGTCTATGTCACCGTTTCACATGAATCAGTTGCATAACAGTTCGAATTTACGATTCCAGTTTTGTGGCACCATACGATAAGCTTTTTAATAGAGCGTATGGGGTCTGAAGATGGAAATACTGAATTGCCGAAACTGGTAGCATTTGATATATAAAATAAAATAACTCAAAAAAATATATGGCTGTTGGTAAAGTTTTTTTGAATCGAGAAATAACTGTACTTCTGTCTACAGCATATGCCCCATAGGCTTTGCACAGTTTCTTCCTCTGCAGCAAGAAATCAATGACAGCACGTTGCTTGTAACGCACATCACTTACAGGCGCCATTTTGAAACTGTCCTGCAACTACGCTAACTGTCGGAAGTGACGGAAACTTGACGCGTTGACTCAGGAGACTTCAAGTAATACATACGTAACGTTTCGCATTCGTGGCATTGTTTTGGGCTGAGAAAAAAATGCGATGCATTACTTTCTGGTCAACTCTTGTACGTTGTGGAGGGTTCTGTCCTGACTAACTGGCTAGCAAAGCAGCAGCTTTTCATGCGACGGCCTCCAATTTACGAGAAAATTTATGCTGAAGTTTTATGCGTACCTCCTATACTCGTAACGTCAAATGAGTTTCGATCGAGCGAGCTTAGTGCAGGAAGGTATCATATATGGCTACCATGCTGGCGGTACGGGTCCAAACCCTGCACGTGTACAATATTTTTTTCTTCAACTTTATCGTACAAACTGTCATTGAATATAGGTACAATGTCATGCAAAATTATTCAAAAGTAGTTATTTTCGCCATAGTAATTTCATTCATAGATCAGTCATTACAGTACTCTTCCTTCAAATGTGTATTTCGTTGGTTATTCGTAATTCCAATTATTTGGACGGCTCCAAGGAGTTCTCAACGATGGACAAAATATTATTAGCTGCCGGTGTCAGGTACTGCTAAAGTACTCATCTCTGATTTTGACCTCGATTATGTAATTCATACCGATCAAACCGGCTACCAGTGCCAATCGGCAGCCAATACATCCCTTGCCGAACAAACTGCGAAAACTGATTTGAACAAGATTAGTCGTTTCTTCACAGCATAGTATACTTTAACTGCGTCACGAAAGACATTCGCTTACGTTTTCTTGTATGCAAGAACCATTCCAGAAATTTGGTCACATTATTCGAAAAGAGTTGACAAGTTGACTCGTAAATTAAAAAAAAAGTCTGATTGTGGCCTACATGAAATCAAGGACATTCAGGAACGTGCTGTATGAAGAGTTTTTAAAATCTTTCCTCCGTACGTAGGACAAGAAAAATTTCTTTACATTATTGATTTGATTGGAGCGTAGACTGATGAGACACTTTACGACAAAATCTTTGTAGACGAAAGACAGGCACGCACCTGCATCGTAAAAGCTATCACACCCAAATGTACTTCACATTGCTAATCCAATGGTGTTTATTTTAGAGGCAGGTTAATATTATCACGAAAAAAATTAAAATGCTCCCCACTTGCTAAAGACTAACAGAGAAATCGCTTGGAGAGTAGATCCATAAAAATACATTCTGCTTTCACTAAAATTTTCAAATACGCGTGGTTGGCATCGAAACTGATCTTTCTGAATGTAAACCAAGTGCATTTTCCGGTGTCTCATCTGAAAAATCGCGAGCCTGCAAAAAAATGGTTCAAATGGCTCTAAGCACTATGGGACTTAACATGTGAGGTCATCAGTCCCCTAGACTTAAAATTGCTTAAACCTAACTAACCTAAGGATACCACACACATCCATGCCCGAGGCAGGAATCGAACCTGCTACCGTAGCGGTAGCGCGATTCCAGACTGAAGCGCCTAGACCCGCTCGGCCACACCGGCCGGCCGTAAGCCTGCAAGGCAGTAGCTTTCACTAAATGTGCATGGCGGTACAAGAATTTGTGTTTCGGTTGCTTCTGTGACAAATACCATCTGGAATTCTGTTCTAACACAGCAAGCGATAGCAAGACTATCCTGTAACCCATTTCGTAACAAACGGAATATACACTTTAAGAAAGTTTGCTATAATTTATTTATTAATGTACTTATTGCGGTGAAGATAACTATTTTTGACTAATTTTGCATGACATATTGTATTCATATTTAATGATACTCTGTACGATGAAAGTGAAGAACTAAAAGAAGACGGTACACGTTCAAGTTCCGAACCCGTTCCGCCAGCGTGCTATCTGTGAAACGTAGCTCCTGCATTAGGGTCTCTCGGTTGAAAGACACTTGACCACGCGGATACAGGAGGTATGCATAAAATTTCAACATCTACACTATGTGATCAAAAGTATCCGAACACCTAGCTGAAAATGACTTACAAGTTCGTGGCGCCCTTCATCGGTAACGCTGGAATTCAGTGTGGTGTTCGCTCACCCTTAGCCTTGATAACAGTTTCAAATCTCGCAGGCATACGTTCAAGCAGGTGCTGGAAGGTTTCTTGGGGAATGACAGCGCATTCTTCACTAAGTGCTGCACTAAGGTCAGGTATCGATGTCGGTCGGTGAGTCTGGCATGAAGTCGGCTTTCCAAAACATCCCAAAGGTGTTCAGATCAGGGCTCTGTGCAGGCAAATGCATTACAGGGATATAATGTCGTGTAACCACTCCGCCACAGGCGGTCTATTATGAGCAGGTGATCGATCGTGTTGAAAGAAGCAATGACCATCCCCGAATTGTTCTTCAACAGTGGGAAGCAAGAAGGTGCTTAAAACATCAATGTAGGCCTGTGCCGTGATAGTGCCACGCGAAACAACAAGGGGTGCATGCCCCCTCCGTGAAAAACTCGGCCACACCATATCATCACCGCCTCCGAATTTTAGTGTTGGCACTACACACGGTGGCAGATGACGTTCACCGGACATTCGCCACATCCACACCCTGCCATCGGATCGCCACATTGATTCGTCACTCCACACAACGTTTTTCCACTATTCAGTTGTCCAATGTTTACGCTCCTTACACCAAGTGAGGGTCGTTTGGCAATTACTGGCGTGATGTGTGGCTTATGAGCAGCCGCTTGACGATGAAATCCAAGTTTTCTCACCTCCCGCCAGTCATAGTACTTGCAATGGATCCTTGTTATTTTGATATTTCTGTGTGATGGTCCGGATAGATGTCTGCTTATTACACATTACGACCCTCTTCAACTATCGGCGGTCTCTGTCAGTCAACAGACGAGGTCGGCCTGTACGCTTTTGTGCTGTACGTTTCCCTTCACGTTTCCACTTCACTATCGCATCGGGAACACTGGACCTCTGGATGTTTAGGAGTGTGGAAATGTCGCGTACAGACATATGACACAAGTGACACCCAATCACCTGATCACGTTCGAAGTCTGTGAGTTCCTCGGAGCGCCCCATTCTGCCCCCTTACAATGTTCAAAGACTATTGAGGTCGCTAATATGGAGTAACTGGCAGTAGGTGGCAGTGCAATGCACCTAATATGAAAAACGTATGATTTTTAGAGTGTTCGGATACTTTCGATCACATAGTGTATTTATTTACTCGGAAAGTGGGTCCTTCGCATGAAAAGTCGCTAGCTATGTCCTGAGGATAGCTCCGTCTCTAACAGATCTAAAACTCATCAAAATCCGTGATTAAGAAGTCTGCTGGTCCCCTTGTTAGATAACTGCTTGTTTTGTTTCAGGGCGCAAAAACAACTAGGGTCATAAGGGCCTGTTAGACAATGAAAACAGCTGAACATGATGTGCCGAACAGAGGGTATCACACGCTTCTTAATGCAATTCGAATATTTTCTCGTCGATGGAAAAAAAGTGAACATTGCTTACTCTATGTATGGCATGCTGTGATTTCTTGGGAAGATATCTGTAAAATCCAGTTTCTCTCTGGAAGAGATAGCTTACAAAACATTTGTCGATGCTGCGGTAACACTGAAGTGAATGGTACCTATATCAGGTAGGACACAGAGAACACATCAAAGCATATGAAAAGAACAGTACGTATGGTTACGGATTTGTTAGACTGACGGTAGAATACGACTGAAATGCTGAAAAAAATTCAAAGTTCTAGGAATTCAAAGCAAATGCCGCATATCTGTCAAAAAGCCGGTTAGAAAATAAGAACCAGATATCAGGACAGATTCCATAAATATTATTCAGATTGCTACGTAAGGATTGAATAGTGATCGCGAAGGTAAAATTACCTAATACAAGCTTGCGCAGAGGCATAAAGGCACTTATTCCTACAGTCCATTCATGAATGAAATGAGAAGAAAAACTGATTTTTGGTACAGTAAAGAAGATGCTCCGCCATATATTTACAGTGATTCGCAGAATGTAGGTGTGGATGGAGAGCAAACGGGAGTTGCCGATTTATCTCTGAGGATGTCTTCTTTAGACGAGGATGAAACATCGGTGAACGGAGCATGACCTGTCAGCCAGGAAGTTTTAAATCGAGTAAAGTCTGGCTATGAAAGCCTTCATTGTATTAATTATTACTTCTAGGAAATGGCGTTCAGTGAAGTCACGCTGTTTCTAAATTGGATCTTCAAGTCAAGAGAAATGCTGGTCTACTTCTGCGTCGGATTAAAAATAAATTAGACGAGGAAATGGAAAAAAGAATTATTTCAGAGGGAGAGAAGTGTATTTATTAGTTAGCGATACTGGAAGCGGCCAGACGAGATTGGAAAACTTCCTCAAAGTAGAGAGGCTCTCGTGGCCAGCGAAACCGCTACAGTCAAGTGTTTCTGCCACAGTTTCAGCCGACTGTGTTAATGCAATACCGGATGCGGTACTTGCAGAAAGTTCTGATAGTAGATGGCATGATAGATCTATTTATACAATGATAAAGCCAGATCCAGAATGAATTAACCGATAACAAATCGCAGCGCTCTGTCGCAGATATTTATAAGAGATACACATTCTTTTTTCTCGCCAACGCAATACTTACGCGCGGCGTTACAGCCAGTATCTTATTTAACTTGACATCTTGTAGTGAAGCTACCCATGAAGAATTCATCAACGAATTTGACCGAGGAAGCCTACATTCACTATTCTCTAACAGTGCCGCATCTTCCCCTGTCTTATGCAGTATTTAGAGACTTTAGATATTACACCGACAGACCACTTACATTTTCGCGAAATTATATATAATTTATTATTTATTTACGTTTTCATCACAGTTGCACGTATTTTATGATTAACTTCGAACGTTTATTTTCTTTCTTAAACCATTGCCTGCATTTCATACGTTTGATTATGCGTAATTCAAATATTATATTAAAATCGAGTATTCATCAGAGACAGGGGTATCGTCAGTAGAGCCCTTGCCTAGCTCAGCGTGTTCGGTCAGAGAGCTGGTTGGCCTCTGTAATAAAAAAAACTTAGTGGAACGAGCAACAAACGAACTTTAACGGATGTCATGAGACGTCCGCAACGACCAAACACAACGATCAACAACGAATAAAATGGGAAAAAAAGAAGCCCAGGGAAGTGTGATAGGATGACTGTTACTTTCTATATATATAAATTATCTGGCGGACAGGGTGAGCAGCAGGCTGCTGCTGTTTGCTAATGATGCTGCGGTGAACGGGAAGATGTCGAAGTTGAGTGTGTGTACGAGGATGCAAGACAGACAAAATATCTAGTTGATGCGATGAATGACAGCTAGCTCTAAAGGTAGAAAAATGTAAGGTAACGCAGCTGAGTAGAAAAAACAAACTCCGCCATAGCCTGTCCCAAACCCGGTTGAGAGAGGAAGAGGGGGGAGGGTAGGAGGAATAAGACCTTGGTTCACCTGGCCCCGGTGGTAGTACCCTGTGATTACCCGTTGCCAGGGAAACGGCGAAGACGTTAACGACAGTCAAGACGGAGATGAAGATCGTCTGTATGGCAGAACTGGCGGAAGAGAGAACCCTGGTTTTAGGGCCAATATAAAAGCCACAGATTAAAATCCAGACGTGACCTTTCCTGTATCGGGCGGCTTTCGGCCAGCGTGTGTGCCACATGTGAGGGGTATGATGGAAATTTCTCCAAATGGAACTACCCCAGGAAGTAACCTTAAAAGGAAATCCTCTGTCGCAAAAAGCGGCGCAACCAGGCGATCGGATTCCGGGGAGCCCGTAACAGCATTCAAAGTGAAGGACTCACAATGCTCCGGAAGCTCTACATGTCAATTAAGAACAAAAAGAAAGTACTTTTTAGATACCCTAAACATTAATTCACTTTCGAAAATAGGGAAACTAAAATAAATAATAAAAGGATTACATGATTACCAAATACAGCTCTTGGATTTTCAGGAAACTAGATTCACTGATGAAGCCATCATAGAATCAGAGGGTTATAGGATTCTCAAATGAAAGAAAGACTGGAGTCAGATGGTAAAAAATATTCCACTTCTACGAACAGGGTTCATTGTAAACAGAACAATAGTAAATTCGGTCGCGGATTTTTATTCCCCAGTCGAGAGGCTCTCAGTTCTTAATCTGCGAGGAATCCAAATACAGTTGAAAGCTTCTGGGAATCACTGGAACACGAACTATCAAAGGTTACATTGAATAACGTTATAATTTTGTTAGGCAATTACAATGAGCAGATTGGAAAAGAAAGAAAGTTCGGGAAAACTTTTGGAGACAGTCCAGCACACAAAAAAAAGGTAGGAAGATCATTAGAACTAAGCAGACGGTTTAACTTAGTCCAAATGTTGAAAACAGATCACTATTTAACCACAACAAAAATCAAATATATTCCACAAACAAGGACTCCAAGACAAGGACATAGGATTCATAAAATGGATACCGATACTTTGAAAGTGAGGAAACAAAACTTCACGAACGGCTAAACATAATTTCAGAAGACTGGGAGAAGCAACAACACTTGAAATAGCACAACTCAAAAGACGCAAAAAGCACAGATATTGGAATGAACTGTGTTAAAATGCATTCCTACTGAGAAAAACAGCCCGGCAGAAATGGTAATCCACAAAAACAAGTGAAGATTTTACAAGCTTTAAACAACAAAAGTCTCAAGTATTGCCGGCCGAAGTGGCCATGCGGTTAAAGGCGCTGCAGTCTGGAACCGCAAAACCGCTACGGGCGCAGGTTCGAATCCTGCCTCGGGCATGGATGTTTGTGATGTCCTTAGGTTGGTTAGGTTTAACTAGTTCTAAGTTCTAGGGGACTGATGACCTCAGCAGTTGAGTCCCATAGTGCTCAGAGCCATTTTTTTTCTCAAGTATCAAAAACAGTAAGAGCAATCAAAAGGAAGTTTGAAAGAAACCAGCTATCACTAACTGAAGACGACTTCCAAAAGAATAATACTAGGAATTTCTATAAAACTTTTAAACAAAGACTCTAGACGTACCAACCACCTACCTTGTGCTTCAAGAAAGAAGAGGGAAAATTAACCCTAAACAACAAAGAAAACTATGAAAGTTTAGCAAGCTATTTCAATAAGTTGTTCAATTGTGAGGAACCAAGAGCAAACTTTCCAGAACAAAATCCAGGATACACTCACACAAACTCAGGACCACCCAGCATGGATGAAATCCAAAATTTCATTAAAGGTCTGAAGAATAACAGGGCCCCCGGGGAAGATTCAGTTACTGCTGAAATATGGAAAATTACAGGAGTGGAAACAGTCAAGAAGCTACATGGAGTCTTTAAAAAAATCTGGGAAACAGAAGCTATACCAGAAGATTGCAAAACAGCATTAATTCATCTAATCGACAAAAACTGCCCCTAACAACTATAGAGGAATATCTGTTCTTCCAGTGATTTATAAAATTCTTTCAAAATCATTACAAAACACCCTGGGAAGTCATGTGGGTCAACAAGTAGCACAATACCAAGGAGGGTGTAGAAAAGGACGATCCTGTGTGGAACAGTTTTTAAATCTGAAATTCATAATCAGATACAGAAGAATGATATCAAAAATCATTTGTAGGCTTCAAAAGAGCACGTAATTCAATTGACAGGAAAACATTATTCAACACCTGAAGAGTTTGACGCTGACAACAAATCGGTGGCAAACATAAAAGACACGCTAGCAAATATAAAATGCAAAAGTAAGTTTTTAGGCGAAACCTCCACGGCTTTTGAGATCAAAAGTGGTGTAAGGCAGGGGGATGGAGTGTCCCCATTGTTGTTCAGTTGTGTGCTAAACGGGTAATCAAGGAATGGAGCAAAAGAACAGAGGAAGGAATTAGGAGAATCGCAACTGGGAGAAAGGGGGTTAATCTGAGTTTTCATTGTCTGGCTTTTGCAAATGATCTTACCATCTTTGCTGAATCTATAGTAGACGCAACAATGCAGATAAATCTCCTACAAGACAGCTTCAAAAGCAGGCCTACATGGATCTTTTGAGTAAACAAAGTACATGATAGGTGTGAAGGAAGCACCGAAATATATGTAAACTGCTTATGGCAGAATAAAAAAGGCTACAATATTTAAGTTTCTAGGTGTGATAACACAACCAAATGCTTTAGACAAACGAGCTAACCAAGCAAGGGCAACGTGGGTTTTCAGCTAACAAAAAATCTGTATAACAAGAAATCTATTTCCATAAATGCAAAACTGCGGCACTACAATACTGTCATTAAACCAGAATGCCTAACGTTAAGTACAGCCAAACAGTCAGGTGAAACAGGAAAGAAGGAAAGAAAAATAATCAGGAAAATCTTGGGATCAAAATATGAGACTGGGGATGAAGAAGAGAACAGTCGCATTCTATGGCCACCTAAAAAGGCTAGATGAAAACAGGGCAACAAAAATAATTATTAGCTTCTTTGACAGAAGCCCCAAAACATCAATGACGCGGATAAAAGAAGTCGAATAGTCTACTTCGGTTTACTGGGAGAATTTTAGGAAAGTGTGGTTCATCCTTAGGAGACCGCATATACGACACTACTGCGATTCACTTTTGAAAACTGTTCAGATGTTTGGGATCCGCACCAGGTCGGACGGAAGGAAGACATCGAAGCAATTCAGAGGCGGGCTACTAAATCTGTTACCGTTAGTTTCGAACAAACAGAAATGCTTCGGGGACTCAAATGGTAATCACCGGAGGGAAGCGAGGAACATTATTGAGAAAATTTTCAGAACCGGCATTTCAAGCTGACTACAGACGATTCTACTGCCGCCAACTTACACTTCGCGTAAGGACCGTGAAGATAAGATAAGATTAGCGCTCGCACAGAGGCATATAGACAGTCAGAACAAAAAGCACGTGACTATTTGTCGCACAGGGTACCCTCCGCCGCGCATCATACGTGACTTGCGAAGTATGTATGTTGATGTAGGAAAGACTTGTTCATACACCAGGTCAACATAACATTGGAATTGCATAAATTTAATATTTTTTTTCAGCTCTCGTCTATCGTGTAACCTTTCCTCTCCAAGACCATATTCCTAATCTGCAGATTTGAAAGAATATTATAATTATAGTGGAAATTTTAGCAGAAGTGCTTATGCACTTTTTTCACTAATCAGCGCCTCGTGTATTTCTTGACTCAGCTGCCCTCATAATATTTGTTGTTCGTAACCGTTAACTTTTCTCACTAAACTTTGATGATTTAAGCGATAGTCGATACCTGTTGTCCGTTCGCTCAGTTGTTTAACTTTCAGAGTAATATGCCAAACCGGAAACATACGATACTGAAGACTTTAGGAAAAGGGTAGAAACGACGATTGTGAAGCAGGAATCTGAAGAAGAACACGACGCGGGTTAACAATTTACAAAATTTTGCCGTTAATTATCGAAAGATTGGCTCCTCGATCCTCTGTAGTGTCTTTCTGGTCTTGAATGCAACTTTCTTTTGATGTATCCTTCGTGTGGGTTTAAAAAAAGAAATTTACATTGTGGTTTGTATGTAACTCTGTATTTCTCGAAAGTATTTAGCGTATACGACCATAATATTATTGCACGTAGTAGTGAGAGCGTTTCGGTCGGCTTATCGTTAGTTTTTATTGCGACATTGCGCTGAACCACTTGACAGTATATGCACAACTGTCTTGAAATCATTCAAAATGTGACGCGTTTTTCTTAGTCAGCTATGTACTTGTTCACTGTCACTTTACCGCGTTTTACCGCTAACGGTCACGGAGGCAATGTGCTATAATATCTTGGTCCGGTAATACTCAGAAGAAAGAAGAGGAAAAGTATTGCGTCAATAAGAATGGAGTAATACTCATCGTTTCCAATGACTGAAGGAAACGGAGGGGTTCGTTATAGTGGTCTCTCTCAGAGGGCGTGGTTTATACACCAGGCTAAAGTGTAACACATAAACATGCTGTTATGGCGTCGGAACGCCAGTTGGGAACGACATGGAAGAGAAGGCTGTGAGAAGAAGTCAGCCAATCGCACGCTGACCGACCTCCCTTCCAGGACGACAACACGACAGCAGCGACGGCTACGTGAAGAGGATGTAAGCGTCTCGCCCAACTGATGACGACCCGCTTCAATAGCAGCTTCAACAACCGAGTAAAGCAAGACTCCTAGACACAACACATGCAGCCTTCCACTCCATGGTGCACCGCCTACTATCTGTACCCCAAACCAAACCAGATTTTGAAAATGAATTGAAAATAATTAAAGAAATAGCTTACAGTAATGGTTATAATCCTACGTTGTTTGACAGCATAGTAAAAAGAAGAGACAGAGGATAACAGCTTTCCTTTGTCCATCTCAGACAACACAATGGGCTCCCATGCTGCATGTGGGTAGGACTCCACAGGTTCTTGCCATGAAACTAAAATCCTGGAGATATACTCCAGCAGTTTACACTAGGAATACTGCTGCCCACCTTCTGTTTAACGGTAAAGATAAGATTTTAGTTTTGGAACAGAGTAAAATCTATAGAATCTGCAATCTGTGTGGCAAATTATATGTAGGTCAATCAGGTATGGCTATAACTACTAGGCTGTCTGAGTATGAAATGAGTTGGAGACTGGAAAAGAAAGATTCCGCCTTAAATGTCATTCCTATGATGCGAAATGTGGTGTTCTTCATAAAGGAACTAAAGGGAGAAAACAAACACTGCTTACAATTCTGGCCATTAATAAACACCAATCAAACAATCCTCACCTGGTCGTTAATGACGAAACTCAGTTCAATTACTCACCATTATTAAAGTAGTAGGAAGTTACTATTCGTCTCACCATTAGCTAATAAGCTTGTTAGAGATATTCCACACCTACGTGCCATAGACTTCTTTCTTCCCCTCCATTTATTCGATCTGTTCGTCACATTCAACAGTTTGTTCATTTGACATAGAAGCCTGTGCCATTACATAGTTTTAATATCTGAATATACAGTAACATACCATTTATTTGTTCAGAGGCTCTTTAGGTATTACAGCACGCTTTTTTTTGTACCGATGTTGTCATAAAATGCCACATACCTTTGTACAGCTATGTGTGGAATATCTATCTACGTTATCTGACGATGGCCTAAGAAGCTGAAAGCCGGTTCATAACGAACTAGTAAATATTATTGTGGAACATTAATTCTTCGTATTCAAGTTCTTAAAGTGTAAGTGTTTCATATATACCAAAGTTAGTCATTTCGAAAGCAATCTAAACCTACACTGACATTTCGCAAGACAACTTACCGGTTTGTGACCAGGTTACCTCAGATACCACTATCATCCCCACTCCGCCCCCTTTTTTTTCCTAATCCATTCGGGAATAATCCGCTGAAAGAACGGCTGTCGATTAGTGTACGAGAAAACTTCAGAAAATAAGTACACATTGCTAAGGCGCGCCAGGTAACTTTCATTGAATGCTTTAGAGAGACAAAGATACTTGAAACGGTAGTGACGGGGCAGTTGGAAACTGCTGTGTGAACCTTCTCATCGATGGAAAATCTCTGTCACCCCCAGATGTTCTTTTAACTTGCTGAATTGATGGTACAAGATCTGGACTTCCCCATCATCACCATCTATGTCTGTGCAACCTTGGTCAAACAGCTGGCAGCATTTGACTATGGCTGAACGCGATGTTCCATTTGATCCCTATACCACTGAAATTTCACGGTGTTTGTCTAAGCAGTTTACATGTTTTTCCCCGAGAATCGTACTGTCTCGTAAACTACAACTTCGGAGTACGTTTCCAGTTGCGGCACCATTCCGCTCCCACAGCTTCACGAACCTGTTAACCTCACCGCAGCAGAACTGTGTCTGTAGGGAACACAGAATATGTACTCTTTTCTCATTATGTGTCACTCTTGTGGCGTGATACTCTTAGCGTGGGACGACCTGCGCAGCTGTCTTTCTGAATTCCATTCGTATGTTGAAATATCAAATGGTTCAAATGGCTCTGAGCACCATGGGACTTATGAAATAACATGTTTGAACAGTATTGGAACATACACACTACGAATGTCATAGTATAACGATCCGTGATCCGCACATTATCTCCCTTGTAAACAATGCCACTAGAGTTTGCCGAGCATCTCGGTAACGCTTTCATTCGTGTTAACGAACCAACGACGAAACGCGTCGCTCTTCTCTGTTCTCTGTCTCGGACTGACAACAGAACCGACTGCACGAAACCAATTCTTTCGTAAGTGAACTACATTTTCTGAAAATTCGTTCTGGCGTATGATTTCCTCATAATTCGTTTTGTACGGCTGTTCCATGTTACGTCTCGCGGATGGCATACTCCTAAAGTTTAACAGTTATCATTGTTTTCTTTGATTGATCATCACTCATGTAATCGAACAATCGCAAATCTTTCAACTTACTTGTATTCAGTACGTTATATTTGTTTCCTACAGCAAACGGCAGATGTTCGTGCATATCGCTACAATTTTATGCCTTTACAGATTTCATAGCGGGGTGTTCGGGAACTCCCATTACAAACTTCTAGGACTTGTGGAAGGGTGTGAGTAGGTAATATTTTGTACTGGAACCCAGAAACGTACCATTTCCGTGCTACAACCATTTCAAAATATGCTGGTTGAGGTTGTTTTGAGGGAGGAGACCAGACAGCGAGGTCATCGGTCTCATCGGATTAGGGAAGGATCGAGAAGGAAGTCGGTCGTCCCCTTTAAAAGGAACCATCCCGGCATTTGCCTGGAGCGATTTAGGGAAATCACGGAAAACCTAAATCAGGATGGCCGGACGCGGCATTGAACCGCCGTCCTCCCGAATGCGAGTCCAGTTTGCTAACCACTGCGCCACCTCGCTCGGTAATACGCTGGTGATGTGACCACTTTTACAAGCAACTGATTAGGCGTGACCCAGTACATCACTTATTTTACGGTTCCATTCATTAATAGCCAAAGAAGTTGCTCGTGTACTCGTTTATGGGATTTCTTCAACGTCATGTGGTACGGCCTCTTCTAGTTCGAGTTTGCGGCGTCCCCTTGGAACAAAACAGTCGCCTGCTGACCGTGAAGGTACCCTTTCTCGAAGCCATTGCGTGATTGTGGCGAAAAGGGTACGCGATGGAGTTGGTCTCTCTTCCATTACCGTGAGCTGCGCCATTCAGAAGGATCATGTCAGTGTATTCGGCAAACATGTACTCAATCATGTTGCTGTAACACTCTAAGACACGTGAATGAGGCTCCAACATGTCAGAGAGGTAGGATAGACGTGAAATAACATCATCCGATCCGATGTAACCACCCCACACCATGACTACCCTGTTGCAAACTTACCTAAATGGTTTAAATGGCTCTAAGCACTATGGGACTTAACATTATTGTATATTCCACACCTACGTTCCATAGACTTCTTTCTTCCCCTCTATTTATTCGATCTGTTAGTCACATTCAACAGTTTGTTCATATGACATAGAAGCCTGTGCCATTACATAGTTTTAATATCTGAATATACAGTAATATACCATTTATTTGTTCAGAGACTCTTTAGGTATTACATCACGCTTGTGTTTTGTACCGATGTTGTCATAAAATGCCACATACCTTTGTACAGCTATGTGTGGAATATCTATCTACGTTATCTGACGATGGCCTAAGAAGCTGAAAGCCGGTTCATAACGAACTAGTAAATATTATTGTGGAACATTAATACTTCGTTTTCAAGTTCTTAAAGTGTAAGTGTTTCATATATACCAAAGTTAGTCATTTCGAAAGCAATCTAAACCTACACTGACATTTCATGGCTGTGTGACTTGTCCTGATGCTGCTGTGTAAGTCACGTGACCAAGAGTGTGACGTAGCCGCTGCGCGAGGCGTGTGGCCTTGAGTGTAAGAGAGAGAGCGCAACACGGGCCCTAGTATTTACTAGGCCCGTGTTGCTGGAAAATCAAACTGGGGATTGCGCAATCGGGACTGATAAGGCGCGCTGGCGCTGTGCGCGCCTGGTGGGGGGCAGGAAGTACATCCTGTTCTGAGGCAGCAGCATGCTCATTCGACTCGAGGCAGCCGCTTGGATTCCCCACAGACGACTTGCACGCCGCAGCCGAAATCCCACTCCTGAGAGAGCGTTTCCAGGATCTGGCAAGGGCCTTCTATGAGGGTTCTTCCAGATCCGGAAACGCGCTCATCCACTCCCTAGGTCGGTATGACATGTCCCGCGATAAGCACAAGCGCCCTATAACGATCTTCGACGACTAAGTCGAAGAGAAAATCCCAACACACAATCCATCATCCTGTTCCTTCCCATACACCAAACTTCTCGCCTACCTCAGGCAAGTACCAGACACACTCACAACAATCATCACAAAGCACAGACACCAAAAAAACTATAGAAAGATCACACACACACGTTCACAGGGGAGTAAAAGCCGAAAGGCTACAGACTCCCCCTCACACTTCCCCAAAGAGGGGAAAGCAACAGATGAGAGCAGAAGCAGGCGAGGCAGCCGCACGGAGCACACAGCCATGCCGTACAGGAGGAGAATGTATAGAAGAAGAAGCAGACTACCAGTGTACAAGACAGTGGATACTTTTAGTTTTGTTCCTAATAATGTTTCTCAAGAAGAGCTACTGACTGGTCCTATTACATTTGTAGGATGCAAGATTAACTTTTCATGTACTACAAAAGAAGTTGTTCCTGGTAATGCATGGTTAACACCTGCCATAGTACGTGGTAGTGATAAAGCATTACAAGGATTGGAGTCGTACTATGACAGAGACATTATTTCCTATCGAACCTTTTCTATTGGTGTACAAGGTGATAGGAATTATGGAACAGCTGTTGTACATACCGATAAACCACTTTCATTGTATACTAGGAACAGAAGACGTGTTAATGCTAATGAAAGAATCAATGTTTGGGCCAAGATTGATGGTGTTTTAGCAAGTTATATTAAAGTACAAGGTGACATTACTGTATATTACCAGTCCCCTAGAACTTAGAACTACTTAAACCTAACTAACCTAAGGACATCACACACATCCATGCCCGAGGCAGGATTCGAACCTGCGACCGTAGCAATCACGCGGTTCCGGACTGAAGTGCCTAGAACTGCACGGCCACCGCGGCCGGCCAAACTTACCTAGCAAACACGTTTTCGAACTGCTGTAGCATGAAATCGGTACGTTTCCGGACATGGGTTCCTATTCAAAATATTATGTACTCACTCCCTTCTGTAAGTCCTAGAAGTTCGAAGGGGAATTTCCGAATAACCTCTACACACCAGCACCACCCGCTAGCAGCCTTATGGAGCTTCCGACAATATCCACCAGTGTATTTATTGTGCATATCGCCAAATTAAAGCTCTATGATAACCTCCTGAAATATACTTAAAGTTACTTTCACACAAACACACTCTACAACAGTGGTTCCCAACCTTTCTGCCTACCCAGAGTGCACCCCCCCCCCCCCCCCCCCCGGGTCCCACCCCGTCCCTTAGCAACATTAGCTCCTAACTGTAAAACTTAAGAAAGAAAACGAATTTTATCTGGACACTTTCATTTTTAAAACAACGAAAGAAATGATTTTTAGTTTCTGTAGGTGTTTTATGAAACGAAGAACCTTTGAATCAGTCGGACAATTCGTACCGCTTCTTTCTAACAACATTTTCTTTACAGAAGGATGAAGCAATTCTCAGTGCATCGCGAGTGCTCCTCAGTAACGAAATAAAACTATCCAAATTGAGGGTAGACACTTGCTACAAAACGTACGCCCCCTGCACCACTCCTCTCCCTATTGTTACTTTCCTCATTCACAGCCAGCCCCTCCATTTGAAAGCAACTAAGTTAAAATGTGTGCGCTATACTTAGTGTGTAAGTAACTTGATCGCTGGTCTACTTCTGAACTGGCGGAACCTGGAAGCCTTTAGGATGCCAATACTTTGCTGACCACTGCCTCTAATAATAATAATAATAATAATAATAATAATAATAATGAGTAGGCCCGTCAGCAATGTAGTAGACGTTACATAGTTTTTGTGTTGTCAGTTAGTTCGCTTATTAATGTAGTCATGAGTAACTTATGTAATCAGTATTACAGTCTTAGGAAATAATGCTAACAGTAACGATTTTTTTAATAATTTAGTCTCGTGGCAGAAACACAATCCTCCTGTTTTTACCTATCAATAAATTTCGTTTTACCTCTCAGGGGGTTGTTATCGCCAGGGGCTACCAAAGCTGTTTGATGTACGAAGCAATTTCATATTGATTACTGTTTTTGTTTATTCAAGTACCTGCTATTTACGTAAATCTGTATTCTTGTAGTTGTGAGCCGTTTCCTCTCTCCTTGCTTTAACCTAGTTCCAATTTCCGCGCCCCACCCTTCCGCCTTGGTTTCTAGTGGCGGAAGACTCCCGATTATGAGTTCGACTCTAGGATGCGAGTAGCGTCCATTGTTGGCGGGCAACCGACTCGGAGAGCGAGAGTCTAAAAGCTTCCGGCGCGGATATCGACGGGACTCGTCCATTCTGGAGGTAGGCTACCCCGTGGGGGCGAACTTCGTGAAATGTCAGGGAGGTGGGAGGCGCTGCGTGTTTAACTCAGATCGATGGGAGGTGGCCGCCAAATTACAGGGATGTGGTCAGCGGTCGGCGGAAGGCGACCTGCCTGCGGTCGTAAGGCACGCCTGACCTACCCACGGGTACACCGTGATTCACTCCTACCACCCAAATCAATCGTACTTCTCTTTAAGGTATGTACATTACAGGCACATGCCTGGGGATGGCGGTAAAAATAAAATCAAAACGTAATCTTTCATAAGAGATTAGAAGCATGTGCAGTGACTGTTGCGGGCATTACTTTTACCAATCGAAAAATCCGACTACACCTCATGGCCTCTTTCATAGCACAAATCTGACAGTGTTTCTCTTTAACTTCTTAAATTCTGTCGAAATCCTGTCGTGTACTTTCTCAGACCGCTCGCTCCTGCTCTCAATGTATACCACCACTTACTCTTATACCCTTAAGGTAACTTGCTTTTGAATGCTTGGAAAAATACAATCAATTTACATAAAGTTTTCACGGCTCTAATTGAACAACATGAACTCTTAGTAAGATAAAAATTGTAGGACTCCAGGAGTGTTTCTTCCTGAACATTTTGGTATACAATTAATAACATTAGTTCTCACGTTGACGGTATTACAGTCTTTGGGAAGATTAGCGAATTACGTTCCGATATGCCGGTACATACTTGGTACTGTGTCGTCCGAACAAGACGCAGCCAGGGCAAAAGAACCACAGGCGCAAAGATGTGAGTTGATGCCAGTGCCATAGAGACTCGCCACTTGCGCCACGGGCGGCGCAGAGGATGTCGACGTCGACTTCGCCTTGGACAATTGCCGGACGAGTACAATTCGCCAATGACCGAACGACAAGGAACAGGAGCCTACTCGGAAGATAGAACAGCAGCTCTCGCCCACGTGGTTATATATTATCGTCCACGGCTGGCTTAGAAAGGGAACGTCGTATAGTGAACACTTAGCAGTCAACAGACTGTTGTTGCAAATTGCATTTGCTATGTACTGTGAAGTTTACCTATATTTGCACTTAGCCACTGAGGGCCTTTTTGTGTTATACTACACTCATGCTCATAATTTAAGGATAATTGCAGAATGTGGTGCCACACAACGTGGCACTATAATACAAAACTGGCGCTAATAGCATAGGCACATAGGGTACACACACAACACAGATCTGTAAGTCCACAGTATTGGTGATATACTGAGAAAACCGTCCCGAAACACATGTGCTAAAAAAGCCACTGTTTCCTGCCTATGTACCCCGACATCAATATGGGATATGATGACCATGCACACGTACACAGGCCGCAGAACGGGTTGGCATACTCTGGATCAGGTGGTCGAGCAGCTGCTGGGGTATAGCCTCCCATTCTTGCACCAGTGCCTGTCGGAGTTCCCGAGGTGTTCTAGGGGTTTGAAGACGTGCAGCGATACGTCGACCGAGAGCAAAAAGAATGGTTCAAATGGCTCTGAGCACTATTGTACTTAACATCTTAGGTCATCAGTCCCCTATAACTTAGAACTACTTAAACCTAACTAACCTAAGGACTTCACACACACCAATGCCCGAGGCAGGATTCGAACCTACGACCGCAGCAATCACGCGGTTCCGAACTGAAGCGCCTAGAACCGCACGGTCACCCCGGCCGGCGACCGAGAGCATCCCAGACGTGCTCGATGGGGTTTAGTTCTGGAGAATAGGCAGGGCACTCCATTCGCCTGATATCTTCTGTTTCAGGGTACTCCTCCACGATGGCAGCTCGGTGGAGCCGTGCGTCATCATCCATCAGGAGGAAGGTGGGACCCACTGCACCCCTTAAAAGGCGGACATACTTGTGCAAAATGACGTACCGATACACTTCACCTGTTACAGTTCCTCTATCAAAGACATGCAAGGGTGTACGTGCACCAATCGTAACCCCACCCCACATCATCAAACCACGACCTCCAAACAGGTCCTTTCAAGGACATTAAGGGGTTGGTATCTGGTTCCTGGTTCACGCCAGATGAAAACCCGGCGAGAATCACTGTTCAGACTATACCTGGACTCGTCCGTGAACATAACCTGGGACCACTGTTCCAATGAGCATGTACTGTGTTCTTGACACCAGGCTTACGGGCTCTCCTGTGACCAGGAGTCAGTGGAATGCACCTTGCAGGTCTCCGGGCGAATAAACCATGTCTGTTCAGTCGTCTGTAGACTGTGTGTCTGGAGACAACTGTTCCAGGTCCCGAGCATGGCTACCTGCAGTACTCCGTGGTCGTCTGGGGCACTGATGGTGAGATATCGGTCTTCTTGTGGTGATGTACACTGTGGACGTCCCGTACTGTAGCGCCTGGACACGTTTCCTGTCTGCTGGAATCGTCGCCATAATCGTGAGATCACACTTTGTGGCATACGGAGGAACCATGCTACAACCTGCTGTGTTCGGCCAGCCTCCAGTCGCCCTAGTATTCTACCCCTCATAACGTCATCAAGATCTGTTCTTTGAGCCATTTTCAACACAAAGCCACCATTAGCACGTCTTAAAACGTCTGCACACTTACTCGCTGCACCGTACTCTGACATGCACCAACACACCTCTGCGTATGTGGACTGCTGCCAGCGCCACTGTGCGGCGACCGCAGGTCAAATGCACCGCATGGCCATACCCCGAGGTGATTTAAACCCGCAAACCGCCCACCAGAGCGTTGTTTCATCATGTACCATCATTATCCTTAATTTATGAGCATTAGGGTACATGCGGTGTTAGAGACTTCATTACTCAAAAAGTCACAAAGATAAGTAAACCTTTAACCGATCTGTGTGACTTTGTTGCTAATCTGTTTGAGTGTTGTAGAATCTTCGTTCTTCTATTATGTTACCTGGCCTTCGAGCATAGCTATGTAATAGTGGCAGGGAGAAATTGTCTTAGTGGTGTACAGCACCAGAAGCCGTTTCTCTAACTCAGACTATCGTAACGATAGTGGCAACTCGGCCTCCACTTGCCGTAGCAACAAGGCCTTTACAAAACTGGCGACGAGGCTCTACAAAACCTGGAATCTACGCACTGACTGACCACCTTACTCAAATGCTCCAAACTTTAAGAACACTTTAATAACATGACTGTCCGAAAAGTTGACTGAAATCGTACCATCTCAGCCACAAGTTTTTATTCTAGAAATATTTACATTTGACTATCAAAATTAAAGTTATTTTTTTAAAATTAATCAGTCTGCCTGTGCCTCCCTGTTAATAGTTTTTTAATGTCTGTAGTCTACATCCTCCAAATATTATCACGAAATGCCAAAAATATCAGGTTTCTAGCTCAAATAGATTTTTTTGTGCTTAAAATAAACATGGCGGAAAATTTACTTCTCGACAAATTCAGTTCAACGTTATATTTGCTCTACGACGCATCTCTGTTGTTCCTATTATACTTCAGTTGAATGATCTTCTCGGTTTACATGGTTTACATCTTCACTCTTCTTTCTGCTTGTTATTCTGACGTCTTTAGATGCCTCAAGGACCACTTTTCAGTTTCTGATGAGATGAACTGCCAACAGTGACTGTCTCATATTAACCCCAGGATACCTTCCTTTAACTCTAAAACTTCACACCTGCTAAATGCCCCCCATTCAAACAAATTACAAGCGTAGTAACTTTCGAGAATGACGAAGTAGCAGCAACTCAAACTACAGAAATGTCTATAAGGCAAACAATGCTTGCAAAACCAAGCCAAATATCTCTCTTTCCAAGCATTAATCCCGACTTGCGGGGTCTGCTGTTATGTTTAACCGGATTTGGCGTGTTAATTTTTTTTCCTTAAGGGGTGGTCCGATGCCCACCCGGTCGCCACCCTATACCGCCCCCCTCCCCCAGGAGAGAATGTGTGTACCCCAACTGTCTGTGTCAAGTGTAACCCATTGAATAGTGCGAGCATGTTTCAAATGTTTGCGAGTCGTGTAACTGTGGCGGAACGTGGGGACCATCGCGGTATTCACCTAGAGGGATGTGGGAAACCGCCTAAAAACCACATCCAGGCTGGCCGGCACACCAGCTGGGCGGATTCGATCCGGGGCCAGCGCGCCTACCCAAGTCCAGGAAGCAGCGCGTTAGCGCTCTCGGCTACCCTGGCAGGTCAAACCAAACCAAATATAAGCAAGGGAAACTTAAGAGTGCAAAGCGTATTCTCTAACAGGGCTGCCAACTTAATAACAGTCGTATAGTACAGGTACGTATTTCTCGAACAAGTCTAATGAGAATATTGGGGTGTAAAAGCAACTGAAATGTGAATGTGGACACCCACCGAGAGATCTTTTACTTGATTTATGAACAACTGTCTGATATCCAGTTAAGTTATTTTAACAACTACTTTGTTCAAAAAACTCTGAACATCGATTTAAATGCAATTAAAAAAAATCAGTTTTGAAGCGGATTATCACGCAAGTTACCTAAAGCCAGCTTGCACTGTGTGACGAAGGGTACCTCTAGTACCAATGCCTTTTCCCCCTTTGCTGTTCCATTCACTAATGCAGTGTGGGAAGAAAGATTGTCGGTAAACCGTATTAGCTCTAATTTCTCACACTTTTCTCTTTATACTCATTTAGCAAGACGTATGTGAAAGGAACTAATACGTTGATAGATTCTTATCGTATCCTCTCGGATTTTCAACTCTAAAACTCTCTGCAATGCGTAACCCATCCCTTGTAGCGCCTTCCACTTGAGTTTCTTGAGCATTTCGACAATGCTCTCGCGCCGATTAATCGATCCCGTGACGAGACGTGCTGCCCTTCTTTGTATCTTGTCTGACTGTTCTATGAACTCAACCTAGTAAGGGTCCCACAATGATGACCAGTACCCAAAAAGTCCACCGAGCAAGTGTTTGGTAAGCAACTTCTTTCTTGGATAAATTGCATTTCCATGAGATTCTCCCAATGAATCTCAGCTATGAACCCATTTTTCCTGCAATTAATTTTGTTTTCATTGCATTCCAGATCGATCCCGATACTTTCTCCTAGCTATTTTATGTTAATGTTTCCAATATGCTGTGTTACCAATAATTTTAATGTACAGTAGTGGATTTCTTCGCCTATTGCTGCACAATATGTCACATTTATTTAAGTTCAACCATATTATCTGTGAGTAGCGTCATCCAGCATCCGATGTTATATGCTAGATCACTAATAGATATTGTAAACAGTATCGATAACTGTGCTGGCGTAAGCTGTCGCCAGCACACCATCCGGCAAAGACGTAGCGCGAAGATCAATAGTAGGCTCTGGACCACATGCGCCTATACGAGAGAGGCCAGAGAGACTCGCAAGCAACAAGCCGCCAACGCCTTCTCGACCCCAAGTATTTAGGCTGCCACTGCTGACCGGAGAGTCTCACTCACTGACGCATTAACTTGCATTCCAGTTTGGCTACTGCAGTACATAGCGACCAGAGTAATGTTTATAGAGGGACTTGTACTTCACCAGCAGTGAGGCTATCGTGGACTATTATTGAAGTGCTTACCATAAAGAGCTTACCATAAGGCACGTACTCTATTAAAGTAAAGTATCCAGGTCATGTAAATAAAGAACTGTACTAATCACATGTGCACTTCTCTTGGACAAAGAGGATACCAGCCACCTGTAACCACATCCTTTCTCTTGCTTCCATGGTACAAGACTCTACAGTGGCGACGAGCACTCGACCGTGGCGATGAAGTCAATTCAGTGGCGATCGCATATAATCAACTTGGCCGAAGATTTTACTTGCTTCTCTTGTGTTTTAGCTTACATGGATACTCGTTTCTGTGTGCCAGTTTGTTGTTGTGTTGCTGCATGTATTCCAGAAGGGAGCCGCAGAACTAATCAAATTTCTCTTTCCAGAAGCTTTGCTTGTTTTTTCTGCTAGAACGTTTTCGTGTAAACCATGAGTTCCCCGCCCCCCTCCACTATCTGCCCCCGCGCCACAGCCGCAGATGGCCAATGTAATGGATCTAACACAAACTTTTCAATTTCAGAACCAACAAATTGCTAGCCTATTGAAGACGGTACAACAACTACTGGCTGCACACCCTGCGTCGGCTGCACAGCCGACCAACCAACCAGCCCAACAACCGCCGCCCACCAGGGTACCAACGTTCCGGCAATTTAACGACACAAAAGAGGAATGGATTGAATACCTGACTCAGTTCCAGGCACATTGTCAAGTTCATCGTGTTCAAGGTACTGTAAAGTTACGATAATTCCTTTCGAGTGCGGGGTCCCCAGTATTCGGGCTAATACAAAAACTATTCCCAACTTCGTCTCTCGACGAACTCGTCTACGACCAAGTAATCGCTGCATTAACTCGATACTATGACCAGCAAGTCCGTGTAGCTGCAGCTAAGTATCAGTTCTTCTGCTTGCAGAAAAGCCCGAACAGACGCACCGCCAGTACTACATAGAATAAACGTGCATGATTAAGAAGTGTAAATTTAGGTGTAGTTGTGGCAACTTTTACAGTGGTCTTATGATTCGGGAGGCAATAGCATTCATTGTCCCAGATAGTGGAATACAGGAACAGATCCTAAAGTACTCTTAGGCATCACTTCCTCTAGTATTACAAATCTTAGAGCAATATGATTCGGATGTCATAGCGGCCGATAGGTCTGACCAGGCCCCGCTTTGTCGGGTCGACTCGCCCCTTACTCGCGATCGCCCCAAGCAGCCACAACAACGAGCGTGTACACAGCCGCTGGGCAGCCATCTAGACAGGCAAACAGGCCTGCAAATTTAGTGAAGACTTGTCCTAGATGTTGTAACACCTCGGTTCAGTTTACAGTGGTAAAATCTATAGAAAGAATAATTTGAAATTAAGAATAGAATTTTTAGAGGGGAAAATAGTGTAGAATCAGAGTTCGGTAATTGCAGATCAAAATTATAGTACATCAGCAAGTAGTTTAACGTCTAAGTACAGTATAGCCACGGAAGCTCCGCCATGGAGAAGGCAGTGACGTTAAACTCTTGTGATGAAAAACCTATAAAAAGGCTTGATCGTCAATATTGACGCCTTTTTTCCTTGATTGTTTCGTTAAAGGGCGGGGAACCCGTGTCAGTCAGCGAGACAATAATTAGATTGGACTTTATATGTTAAGATTCACGATAAACTGTTAGAATATTGCGGAGATTAAAAGTGATGTAGTGAACGATCTCTGACTGTTGGTAGCAACGGGGTATTAAGGGGATTGTAGGGCATTAGTGCTAGATTGGAACTTTACGGACATATAGACGACAGAAACTCAAATTATCTGCTGATACGAGTGAATTCAGAGGTACCGGTATTCAGATATTAACGTGTGGACTTTTGAAAGTGTTGTGTGCCGTTAGTTGCGAATCTGGACGTAGAGCGCGTGCATATCGGCATTTGCGGACTATTTAGATTCCTCCAGGCTAGGAACCTTTTAAATAGACCATCATCCATCTTAATCCTTGAATATAGAGTGAAAGTGAAATACAAGAGTGTTGTACTTATTTTATTTACCTAGTACTAATCAGTTAAGGTTTTACGGAACCTAAGCTATTCAGCAGTAAGTCAGCACCATCTAGCGGAAAGCGTAGGCATTAAGTAACACTCTAACTGAAGTGAACGCGTACGTGTTTTACGGACTGATTAATATGAACTTTTGTGACTCTTTGACGTCCCCACTCCCTCCGAAAGGTGGCGCAGGCTGTCTTAATCATAAAAGGGGAGAGTTTTAGCGGGGCAAATTACTAAATAAAAGCGATATTTACAAGATTCGCAGTAATAGCAAAACATAAGGCCCGCACCTCATCGGAGAGTCGTCGCTGTCACGTCGGGAAGTAAAGTCGGAAAACCTACCGACGATACGTATCTACGAGCAGACGTCGACGTGGAGTACCTAAAAAGGGAACCACAAGAGAGTTGGGGATGCTTCAATGTTTTGCTCGCCATAAAAGACAGGACTGCCTTTCAAGTCACGCAACGTGTTACACGTGTGGAAAACAAGGCCATGTCCAAACAGTTTATTTGCAACGGCACAAAAACGCCAATTTTGCCCACTCCAAGAAGAAACAGGCTCGTGCTCATGCAGTGAACGCCATATTTTCAAAATCTAAGACAGGTTCTGACAAAAGTAAGATTAAGGTTGTGCCTCCTTCTCGCTGTAGTGCTGTGCGGCGACGTTCTAGCAAGCAATTTATCTCATTACGAACTGCTGGCCGTCGTGTGAACTTTCAGTTAGATACAGGTGCCTCCGTAACTCTGCATAATCGTGCCACTTACAAACCATTAGGCTCACCACACCTTTTTAAATCTAGCAAGCACCTCACTGCTTACAACGGACAGGAAATTCCAGTGCTTGGACAGTGCACTGGTATCTTTGTAGCGCATGTTTCATTGAAAGACAATGCACAGCCAAGTTTTTCTGGGTCTGTTCCGTTCCAATTGCCTTAAGAGACAAAGTGGCCAATGAATTTGAGGCGTGGCTGGCTCATGCTATGCGTTGAATTAAACCGTGGTTACTATTCTGTGTTTAGTCTCTCACAGTTATCGCGATTATGCTGTTATCCTCTCTTTGCACGGGTGGCAGCAGCGGTGTGTATCACCTAGGACTATCTTTCGCCTGGCGCTTATAGTTTCCGGCTGGGTTGTGTGTGGGCAGTTGGTCGGTTGGCGTGGAGCAGCGAGGAAATCTCCACGGCGCGTGGTTTGGGCGGGCCCGCTGCCGGCCTCTATGCGGTGGCGGAGTGTGTGGTGCTGTTCCCTTAATCTACCAGCAAGTCACGACTGTTCACATTGTGTCGTTTGAATTTCGTTGTCGGCTGTTGGGACATTCCCGCGAGCAACAACGAGTCTTTTCAAGTTGGCAAATTTTAGCCACCCCCTGGTGGAGTTTAACTGTAGTTGGTTATTTGAATTGAAGTGCACCAGCGGAATCTTCTGCCTTAACGTTCCAGTTACCTGCCCTGGCCGTTGACGTAAATTCAGGCAGTGTATTTTCCTCATTGTGTCGTCGCTGTCCAGCACTGTGTGTAGTTTGACAGCTCGATGTATAATTGATTGTGGGTGCCATTACCTAATAAGTTGTTCCTTTGAACTCCCTGTGTGTGCTGATCGGGTGAAGCAGAGGTTATCTTGTCGGTGGGTCCGTTCACTGTCTGTTGGTTGGGTTATTGAGTCATAAGTGTTGGGCCTTGGCCGATTTTGAATTTAAGTTGTTTGCTCTTAAAGTGTCAGATTCTCTGTGCCTTCAGCCTAATTAAGGAACTGTTTTAAGAAAAGGCTTTGCCTTTTAAATTTCTGATTTTGGTTGAGCTTTAAGTTATTGGCTTTCAACCGTTTTTTAAATTAAAATAGTCTTGCCCTTAACGCATGAGATTGTACAGCACATTCAGCCGCTAATTAAGTTCCAAAACTAAATCTGTATTTCTTTTTTTTTAAAAAATTCTTGCCTCTTGTAATGTTTGATCAAATAAAAGGTTGTATGTTCGAGTGTAACTGACAGCCACTTATTTTGGCCCCTTTCCACAACTTAAACTACCTGTCCTGTCCTGTGGGTGTAGCAGGGTGTCTCAGAATTGAAAGAACTGCAAGATAATGGTGTAATTGCTCCCCTTCAAGCTAGTCAATGGGCAAGTCCTCTCCTTTTGTTGCCTAAGCCTTCCGGTCGTATTTGCATTTGTGTTGACTTCAAGTCTACAGTCAACCCACAGACAGTAGCTGACACACATCCTTTACCTCGCGCTGAGGCGCTCACGGACAGACTTGGCGCAGGACATTACTTTTCTAAGATGGAATTGCGTGATGCCTAGTAGCAGTTTCCATTGGATAAAGAATCAAAGAAAAGTTCATTATAATACACATTTAGTACTTTAAAGTATTTGCGCTTGCCCTTCGGCAGTGCTTCTGCACTCGCCATTATTCAACGTTATCTGGGGCTGCTGACTGCAAAAGTGCCATTTTGTTCAAACCACCTTGACGATATTGTCGTCTCAGTTCGTATACCAGAGGAACACATTGCCAATTTGCGTACTCTTTTTCGACTGTTGTCAGAATCAGGACTCAAGTGTCGTTTCGAAAAGTGTGACCCTTTCCAAATTGAACTACACTACTTAGGTCATGTGATAAACAGTCAGGGTTTGCACCTCCTCCACTTTCATTTGCTTGCAATCCGCTATGTGTCTGAACTGCAGTCTGTATGAGGTAAAATGACTTACTACATTCGGTTCACACTAAATGCCGCACAGATCGAGGCTCGACTGCATCGCTTGAGTCGGAAAAAATGTACCTTTTGTTTGCACTAAAGACTGTCAAGACGCATTTCAGAAACTCAAAAATGCTTTCTCAGTTACACATGTTTAGTGCATTTGACCCTACCAATACAGTAGTTTTGCAAGTCGACGTTACTTCATTCGGACTCGGCGCTGTGCTTTCGCGCGTAATTGGTGTTCACTCAAACTCAGTGCAATTATTCACTATTTGTATGGTCGCAAGTTCTGTTTAGTGACAGATCACAAGCCTTTGCAGTCCTTGTTTCATCCGTCAAAGCCGGTTTCTACACGCACTGCTCAAAAATTGCAACGTTGGGCTATGTTGCTTTCGCAGTATCAGTATGAAACTGCGTACAGACCTACAGCAAACCATGGAAATGTGGACGCCCTGTCTCGCCTTCCGTTTGGCCCAGACTCTGATTTTGATGCATCTGCCGCATCTTGTTGCCAAATCTCTGCGCAGGACTCTGAATTGCTGCAATCTTTTTCGTTGCACTACACTAAAGTAGCACAGGCTACGGAAGTAGAGCAAGATCTCAAGATTTTGTTGCATTAAATTCGCACGTCTTTGCCTCGCCCATTGAACTGTATCCAGAACTCAGCTGTGCGCCGATGTTTTACACATCGGCATAAACTTACAGTTCAACAGGAAATTACAGTGGAGAATCGTTTGTGCTTATTCCGAAATTATTGCAAAAGGATGTGTTGCTGTTGCTCCACCAACGACATCGGGGAATTGTTCGCACTAAACAGTTAGCGCGACGGCACTGTACTTGGCAAGGTGTGGACGTCCACATTGAACAGATGACGTCACAGTGTCGCGCATGCGCGGAAAACCAATCTGCTCCGACACTGACCTTCTCAGCTTGGCCTAAGACTCAGTCGCCATGGCAACGAGTGCGCATTGATTTTGCAGGACCATTTGGGAACATTCGTTCGCTCATAATGGTAGACACTTTGCAATTTCCCATGTGCAGCGCCTATGAACTCTACCACATTACGTAGCACCACTCAAGCGTTGTCCTCCATATTTTGCGGAGAAGGTATTGTATTCCCAAATTTTCCTCAACATTTTTGCACTTCCTTCGTTCGTCGATCAACTGCAGTATTTCTGCCGTTACCCATGGGTTCTTCGCAGTTAAGTTCCTTGTACCTATATTTTCCTTTCCGCTTCTGCGATTGTCCTTTTTAGAGATGTCCATTTCTCTTCAATTCAACAGCATACTGAGCTACGCAATAGTATTATGTACAGACATAAACAGAACTACATTGCGCCAATCGCAAGTTTTCATTTTCCCTGTCAAAAGCATAAGATCCGATGATGACAGCATAGCTCCTTCGAAACCGCTCATACAATAAAATATTTTTTTTAACGATTTTGGCTTGTGAAGTTTTCTTCAATTCCTTACACTGCAGATTGCTCCCAGACCGACCATGTCATGAATGTATTTAAGGATATATGTTCATTCCTCAGTACTTCCATATTTCGCTTCTTTACGCATTGCTTCTTCCAAGTCAAACTTCAACCTACTCTCCATCGTTACAAAATTGTGATCGGAGTCTGCGTGTGCTCCTGGGTACTCCTTACAATCCAATACGTGATTTCGGAATCCCTGCCTGAACATGATGTGATCTAACTGAAATCTTTCGGTCCGTCTCGGCCTTCTCCAGTATATGTTCTCCTGTTGTGTAGTGGTACTAGACGGAATTTATTGCAGAAGTCAGTCCTTCTGCTCTTTCATTCTTACGACCAAGTCAATCCTTTCTTCTACTTCTTCTCCAACAACCGCTTCCCAATTTGCCTCCCCCCCCCCCCCTTAACTACGAGTAGATTTTCATTTTAATTTATGTACTAAATTAAACGTTCAGTATCCTCTTATACTTTCTCTATGTCTTCATCTTCTCTCTGCGACGTCGGCATGTATGGTTCAAATGGCTCTGAGCATTATGGGACTTAACATCTGAGGTCATCAGTCCCCTAGAACTTAGAACTACTTAAACCTAACTAACCTAAGGACGTCACACACATCCATGCCCGAGGCAGGATTCTAACCTGCAACCGTAGGAGTCGCGCGGTTCCGGACTGAAGCGCGTCGGCATGTATACCTGAACTATTGTTGTCTGTGTTGATTTGCTGTCGATTATGATAAGAATACCGTGTCATTGAATTGTTAACAGTAACTCACTCTCTGCCCTACCTTCCTATTCGTAACGAATCCTATTCCCGTTATACTACTTGTTGCTGCTGCTGATATTATCCTACACTCGTCTGACCGGAAAGCCTTGTCTTCTTCCAATTTCACCGATCTGACCCCACTATATCTAGACTGAGCTTTAGCATTTTGATTGAGCCTCATCATTTCCGTACCAGGACGGATTAAAAGAATGTATCGAAGCATTCCACTGGGATAAGTACAAGGTGCCGCAGCGCAGTGGAAGACCCGTGTCTCCACATACCGAGGACGGATGTTTAAATACGCATCCAGCACTGCGTACTTAGATTTGTCCGTCATTTCCCTAATTCGCTTGGTTCAAATCGCAAGATAGTTCTTCTGAAAAGAACAGGGCCGATTTCCTTCCACATGTACCCCCAATACGAGCATGTGTTTAGTGTCTAGTACGCTCGTCGCCGATAGTACGTTCAATCCTCCTCCTTTGCAAATCGATCCAATTAAACCTTGCGATATGGCGGAAAACTACGAATGCAGTTGCTGTAACACTGGAAGTAAAAAAACTATCTGACTAGCAGAAAAATCATAACACACGCCTTACTCTGAGGAGCAAAAACATTACACCCACTGCCCATCCCGAGGCTGAATGCCGCCTGGTAGCGTAGGAACGACGCTGACCGCAGTGAGGAAATCCACTGACACAAACGACGTTGACAAAGGGCAGACTCTTACTATACGGCTTGTGGCAGTGAGCACCTCAGTGAGGGAGCGGCTGGTACTGTCATAACACCTTCGGAAAATTGGTTGAAGGTCGGCGAAACCACGAGAGGGCGAAGAGATGCTGGATGCCCACGCTGTAACACCGAACTTGGACCTCTGACAGACGGAGATATGACGACAGATTAAAACGCTGGTGTGAACACATGTGTTTCAGAACACATCGCTCACAGCATGTTGTTCAACTTGGCCTCTACGTCTATCTGTATTAACCCAATGACGTCGTCAGTTAAGATTGCAACGAGTACGGGATCATAGAGATCGGACTGTGGATCAGTGGAAACGTGTAACTTAGTCATATGACTCATTTCTTGTTACCTGGTCGAGGGGCGTGTAGGGTGTCCTGTTACGTTACCGCCTAGGCGAACGTCTGCTCGAAATATGAGCCGTGCCAGGCAAAAGGCGGGCAGGATCAGTATTGTGCTGTGTGTGACATTCACCTGGGCTTCCATGAGATCTGTGACGATAATCGAAGGCACCACGAAGGCTGTGGACTACGTGACCGTTATTGCCGATCGCCTGCTTCCCTTCATGCCTGAAGCCTCCACTGTCTGCGTCTGAAGGCCGCAAATGTGCTTTAGTGGTTTCATGAGCATGATGGTCAACTCGCGTTGAAGTCTTCTCCACCAAATTCGCCTGATGTGAACTTCATGGAATACGTGTAGACCTCCATCGAGCGCCAGCTCCGCGCCCACGAAGCAGCGATCCATAATTTACCGGATTTGCGTGAGCGGTGCATCGGCATCTGTGTCACATACCTCCGGAAACTTGCGAAGGACTTGGCGAATCCATGTCACTAAAATCAGAGCTATATTTCCTTCTAGTCCCGAACCAACTCGCTATTTAACCGCTGGTCGTAATGTATTGGCTCGTCAGTGTAACTGATAAAACATCCATTAACCCAGAAATAGGCGTAACTGTTTAAAACCTACATGCACAAAGTTGAATGTAAAATGCTGCATATAAGTACTGGTTAACCGATGTCGATTGTTTATAATTGGTAAAGTAAAATATAACTCGTATTCTTTTGTTGTACACAGACGTACTTCAAAGTCTACAGGGTAACACAGTTTCGAGAAGATAAAGGTGTATAGCACAGGAGGACACAGCAAAAGAAAAACGTTCGCCCTAGCTGAACGTAGCGGCTATTTCAGGCATCTTACTGGCAAAGTTGTGGCGGTCGTTTTTTGCCGGTTCCGCTCCCTTGATAACTCGTCGGCGTGGTGTGGGGGGAACGGGAAGGAAAGTTTAGCGTTCGAGTTGCTGGAACTGATAACGTGTCAGTCATGACTTCCGGTCGGCTCTGGTAAACTCTAGGCCAACTGAAGCCGTGAAGGCGTTACGGAACAATGGCTGACGCGAGCGCTGTTCTTTGTAACTGAGAGAATGCGTGATCGAAAACTAATATCGTTAATGACAGGCAAGAGCATTACCACTGATCCGCTACCAGCTGAATAAGGACCCTTACGTCACATATGTCGAAACAAGGCTCTGAGAGTAGACAACATTCCATTAGAACTACTGATAGCCTTGGGAGAGCCAGCCCTGACAAACCTCTACCATCTGGTGAGCAAGATGTATGAGACAGGCGAAATACCCTCAGACTTCAAGAAGAATATAGTAATTCCAATCCCAAAGAAAGTAGGTGTTGACAGATGTAAAAATTATCGAACGATTAGTTTAATAAGTCACGGCTGCAAAATACTAACCCGAATTTCTTACAGACGAATGGAATAACTGGTAGACGCCGACCTCGGGGAAGATCAGTTGGGATTTCGTAAAAATGTTGGAACACGTGACGCAATACTGACCCTACGACCTATCTTAGAATATGGATTAAGGAAAGACAAACCTACGTTTCTAGCATTTGTAGACTTAGAGAAAGCGTTTGACAATGTTGACTGAAATACTCTCTTTCAATTTCTGAAGATGGCAGGGGTAAAATACAGGGAGCGAAAGGCTATTTACAATTTGTACAGAAGCCAGATGGCAGTTATAAGAGTCGAGGAGCATGAAAGGGAAGGAGTGGTTGGGAAGAGAGTGAGACAGGGTTGCAGCATCTCCCCGATGTTATTCAATCCGTAAAGAAACTGTAGTATCGATAGTTCCGATGCTACAGCATACGTGCATGCTCGTAGGTTGGCACTAACAAGAACCTCCCCATCGCACCCCCCTCAGATTTAGTTATAAGTTGGCACATTGGATAGGCCTTGAAAAACTGAACACAGATCAATTGAGAAAACAGGCAGAAGTTGTGTGGAACTGTGAAAATATAAGCAAAATATACAAACTGAGTACTTTATGGGAAGATAGGCAACATCAAGGACGCTGGGATTGCAGGAACGCCGTGGTCTCGTGGTAACGTGAGCAGCTGCGGAACGAAAGGTCCTTGGTTCAAATCTTCCATCGAGTGAAAACTTTACTTTTTTATTTTCAGTTTATGTGACAAACTTTTCTGTTTTCATCACTTTTTTGGGAGTGATTATCACATCCACAAGAAAACCTAAATCGGGCAAGGTAGAAGAATCGTTTTACCCATTCGCAAAGTGTACAAGTTAGGTGGGTGGACAACATATTCCTGTCACGTGACGCACATGCCGTCACCAGTGTCGTATAGAATATATCAGACGTGTTTTCCTGTGGAGGAATCGGTTGACCTATGACCTTTCGATCAAATGTTTTCAGTTCCGATTGGAGAGGCACGTCCTTTCGTCTACTAATAGCACGGTTTTGCGATGCGGTCGCAAAACAGAGACACTAAACTTATTACAGTGAACAGAGGCGTCAATGAACGAACGGACAGATAATAACTATACAAAAATAAAGAAAGTAAAATTTTCACTTGTGCGAAGACTTGAACCAAGGACCTCTCCTTCTGCAGCTGCTCACGCTACCACGAGACCACGACGTTCCTGAGCTCACGTCCTCCTTGATGTTGCCTACGTGGCCCATGGACTACTCAGTTTGTATATTTTGCTTATTTTTTCACAGTTTCACACAACTTCTTCCTGTTTTCTTAATTGATCTGTGTTCGGTTTATCAAGGCCTATCCACTGTGCCAAGTTAAAACTAAATCTGAGGGGGGTGCGATGGGGAGGTTCCCTTGTAAGAGAGCGGGCGAACTACGCCGACCACAGCGCCCTTTAACCGACGCTGTGGAGCTCAACGAGCGACCCCGCTTTCTGCCCATTTTCATCAAGAGCAGACGGCCTGGATACATCGCTTCTACTTCGGATGTGTTGGCTCGCTACTGAGACTTTGTACTACTTACGACGAGAATACGGCTTCGCACCTACGTGCTCATCATCGCAAAATTATATAACTACTTATTAACTAGTTTCTGCCTATAGTAAATGTGCTTTTACTTTGCCCGCAGTACCGAAGTGCTTTACCTTACCTGCTCCTGCTCGCTTCGTTCATTCGGCCTATTTTGCAGATCACAGGAGCAGACCCACGCGCCACCTTCCAGACGGGATCCAAAAAAAAAAAAAAAAAAAAAAAAAAAAAAAAAAAAAAAAAAAAAAAAAAATTCGGAGTAGGAATTAAAATCCAAGGATAAGAAATAAAAACTTTGAGGTATGCCGATGTGATTGTGATTCTGTCAGAGAGAGCTAAGGACCTGGACGAGCAGTTGAACGGAATGGAAAGTGCCTTGAAAGGAGGATATAAGATGAACATCAACAAAAGCAAAACGAGGATAATGGAATGTTGTCGAATTAAGTCGGGTGATGCTGAGGGAATTAGATTAGGAAATGAGACAAAGTAATAAATGAGGTTTGCTATTTGGGGAGCAAAATAACTGATGATGGCCGAAGTAGAGAGGATATAAAATGTAGACTGGCAATGGCAAGGAAAGCGTTTCTGAAGAAGAGAAATTTGTTAACATCGAGTATAGATTTAAGTCTCAGGAAGTCGTTTCTGAAAGTATTTGTATGGAATGTAGCCATGTATGGAAGTGAAACGTAGACGATAAATAGTCTGGACAAGAAGAGAATAGAAGCTTTCGAAATGTGGTGCTACATAAGAATGCTTAAGATGAGATGGGTAGATCACATAACTAATGAGGAGATATTGAACAGAATTGGGGAGAAGAGAAATTTGTGGCACAACTTGACTAGAAGAAGGGATCGGTTGACAGGACACATTCTGAGGCATCAAGGGATCACCAATTTAGTATTGGAGAGAAGCGTGGAGGGTAAAAATCGTAGAGGGAGATTAAGAGATGAATAAACTAAGCAGATTCAGAAGGATGTAGGTTGCGTAGGAACTGGGAGATGAAGAAGCTTGCACAGGATAGAGTGCATGGAGTGCTGCATCAAACCAGTCTCTGAACTGAAGACCACAACAACGTTACATACATGGTGATTTACTGTGAAGAGAATGAAAAGACTGCCTATCTATGCCACTTGGACGAACTGTGAACCCCCCCCCCCCCCCCCCCCCCGGCCCCCTTTTCCCTTCATTCTGTGAATCTTAATCTGTTCGGGGAAGGTAGGCGGGAAGAAAACTATGGTATCCTGCGTAAAAACCCAAATATGTCCTAATTTACCGCCTCGGCTGTTACGCGAGATGTGTTTGGGAGAAACTAACCCGTCTCTTAACGTACTTTAACGCCTGCTGGAATTTTGGAATGCATTGACCACTCGCCGATGCACACCGCATTTCCAGTAACCATCTCCCACTGCCGTGTATTGAGCTGTGCGACATCCCCCCCCCCCCCGCCCCCCCCCAACACACACACACACACACACACACACACACACACACACACACTGGAGTTAAAAAAAAACATTTCCGAAGAGCGTAGCATTTCTTCCATCAACCCCAGACAGTATAACCATGAGTCTGTTATCTTCCAACTCCTGTCTACACCATCTGGTTAGAAGTAAACAGACACCCCGACGTAATGCGGAACTGACCACTGGATGTCACGAGAGGCAGGCCCGCAGGTCTTAACTGAGCCGAGGAGTGTTAAGCCATCAGCAGAGGCTCAGTAACAGCAGAATGGGTTGGTCAGCAGAGCTCAGTGGCTTCGAACGTAGTTTGGTCATGGGACTTCACCTGTGCAAACAAATCTGTGGCGACATTTCAAGCTGGCCAAGGCGACCGTTCGGATATGGTTGTGAAGTGGGAACGCGAAGGAATAACCACGGCCAAGTCAAGAGCAGGCAAGCCTCACGGACTGATGGACAGCGAACGTCGAGTGTTGCCAAGCCATGGCAGTCCTATGGAAGGGCTTGGGTTTCGTGAATGCCTGGAGACCGTTACCTGTCGTCTTGTGCAGAGCCAACAGTGAAGTACGGAGGTGGCGTTACGGTACTGGAGTGTTTTTCTTGATAAGGGTGTTGTTCCCTTTTTGCACTTAGGTCGCTAAATGCGGAAGGATAGGCACAGATTTTACAGCGTTGTGTACTGGGAACAGCTCAGGAACGGTGATTGCTTGTGTTAAGATGACAATGCACACTCTCATAAAGCACATGAATTATTTGCGGACAAATAACATTCCTGAAACTGACTAGCCTGTCCACACTCCATGTCTGAACGCAACGAAACACTTTTAGCACGAGTTAGAACGTCAGCTTCGCTTCAGACCCCAACGTCCAACATCACTCCATTCTCAAGTTTCGGCTCTTAAAAATGAGCAACCACTCCTCCACAAACATCCAGACGCTACGTTGAATGTGCCACCAGCAGAGTTCAAGACGTCGTAGAGGCGAATTGTGGACATCGCCCATATTGCTGTACAGCAATAGGTGCCTGATCCTTTTGATCAGAGAGTATGTATTTTATAATCATTCTACTTTAAATCTCTCCGGAAAGATAGACATAGATGCTTGAGACCTCCACGAATTGACCACCAATCCGGTAGTCAATCGACTTCATATTTCTGTATCTTTACACCCTCCCCCCCCCCCCCCCCCCAAAGCGCCATTTATGTTGAGGTGGTCTATTGATCAACAGTGAGGAATATCGTTTGTAAGCGATAAAGTATTGGAAGTTGTAATCTCTCCGCGAACTTTGATGTTGGAAGCTGGTTCCTCGGTAACAGGAAGTAGGTGGCAAGGTGGTTACTCTGAAGCAGAAAAATTCATGAAGAAGACAGAGGCGTATTGGAGCACACGCCGCTGGTCATATCTACTTATCTTTGGGGCTCCGCAGCTAAAGACCTGTTCATCTTACTAGCACATGGCACAAAAATAGTGGTGGGACCATGCAATAACAGATATATGTTATCGTTTCAGAATCCTCCAAAAGAGAAAAATGCCCTATACGTGCCCTGTGGGACATGGTGACAGTATTGTGCAACGGAGTGTGGTGATTTTTTTTTTTTAGAGGGGTGGGCTTGCGCGTTAGAGTGGTATAAAAAATGGTTCAAATGGCTCTGAGCACTATGGGACTTAACATCTGTGGTCATCAGTCCCCTAGAACTTAGAACTACTTAAACCTAACTAACCTAAGGACATCACACACATCCATGCCCGAGGCAGGATTCGAACCTGCGACCGTAGCAGTCGCGCGGTTCCGGACAGGCAGTTAGAATATTTTATTATTTTTAAGCTCGCATATGGAACATCATTACTGCCTCTTCCGTTCTTTATTAACTTACAGGTATTGGAAAGACGAATCAGCAGTTGATTTCCAAGTGTGAATGCATGTCACTTTACTCATTGAGTCGACTAGATTGTGTCATACGTACCCCTACTTGGCAGTGGAACTGGCTTATGTCACAAATGTAAAAACGCGCCACTGACAAAGTTTTTTATATATATATATATATATATATATATATATATATATATATATATGTAGATAAAACTAAGAGCGAAGAGTTCATACCAAGAGCCATTAGATACGAGTGTCATTTAATGAACACAGGATATCAAATACTTTGAGTGCGAAGGCTGGGAAATACCTATGGGAACAAAGACTAAATATAGGTTTTAATGGCGTTCCCTTTCCAGTTCCACCTGAGCATCTGTAAGTCGTATTTCCAAAGCTTCCTTTACCGCTGAATCCGCAGAAGGTAAGATTGTTGTTATTATGTGACCGTTGTCATGATTCATGGAATGTGCAAAGGAAAGAAAGGGCGGGGGTGGGGGGGGGGGGGGGAGAGGGGTGGCGGTGGAGAGAGTCCTGGGAACCTGCCGGCATTGTTTATCGATGCAAAGTAAATTGACACAAAAGTTTTATGAGTATTGCACCGTGTCATAATGTAAAAAACTATTATGGAGGAACTAATGTTTCGGCCATGGTTACAGTGCCCTTCTTCTGGATGTGCTCATGTGCTTTAACTATGTGGAACTGCTTATATTTTGTCATTGCTGCTCACTGAGCATGACGTTTCATCACAATTTTTTAAGATGGTTGTTACGATTGGACACTTGAGGCGGAAGGAGCGGGAACTTTATTATAATAGGTTGCTACGCTGGAGGGAGTTGGGATCTGCTTTGTCTATTGCTTCTTGCATTGTTTCCTTTGATTGTTGTTCAGCGGTGAATGACGCGTGTTTTGCTCCTGCTGGACGCAGGCGGCGCGGCGGCAGTTTCTCGCTGGCAGCGCAACGTGCCACGTGTTGCTGGTGCGGCCTGTCAGAGTCTGAGCACTGGCAGCCAGGCTTGTATCCGCCCTCTCTGTCCGTTTCGTGGAGCCTAGCACATCACGGATCTTGCGGCTGCTGTGGTAGTCAGCTTGGACACGAACCCAGCGAAGGATTTTAACAGTCCGGTCAGTGACATTTTTCGCGTAAGGTAAAGATGCTGCTGGCTGCAGTTTGTCGATTTCTCGGCTACATCGCTTCCTTTTGTTTGTCGCCATGGCTCTCTGGATCGATTTATAGTTGTAGCCATTGGTCATGTACGTTGTACGCAGCCTTTTATGTTTTAGCATCACCTAGACGCTGTGCTCAGATGGCCAAAGAACGAATAGTTGAGTTTTCTGGGCTGGGTAGTGGTTGGATTGGGCGTCCAGTGCACTTATCTCACTGACTGAATTGGTAAGCTCCTTCGTGGGTCGATGCGCAGCCTTAGGTCCGAGTAAGACAAAGTAGATGCTTTACTCACAGCAGGTATGTACAAAGTTGAATGTCAGTATGGGGAAATATACATAGGTGAGACTAGCAGGCCGGTAGCAACGAGTATACCAGTACATGAACGCTACATTCATCTGGGGCGGCATAGCAAGTCTGCAGTGACCGAACACCGACAAGACAGGGGCAAGGGAACCAAGTTTAAAGAAACCCACTTACTGAACAAGCAGCCGGCGTTGACGAGACGCACGTTCAGAGAAGCCATGGAAGTAATAAAACATCCTAACAACATGAACAGAGAGGGTGGATACAGGCTTGCCCCATCCTGGCTCCAGCGCTCGGAGTCCGACAGGCCGCACCAACAACATGTCGCGCGTTGCCCTGCCGGCGAGAAAATGCCGCCGCGCCGCCTGCTTCCAGCAGGTGGAAGCAGGAGCCCACGCCTCATTCACCGCTTAGCAACAATCATAGGAAATAATGCAAGAAGCAACAGACAATGTAGATCCCCACTCCCTCCAGCGTTGTAGCCTATTATAATAAACTTCCCGCTCCTTCCGTCTCAAGTGACCAATCATAACAACCATCTTTTAAAATTATGATGAAACGTCATGCTCAGTGGACAGCAATGACAAAATATAACAGTTTTTTTTACATTACGACGCGGTACGATAGTTTTCTGTATATCGTCAATTGATTCTGGCCGTGAAGGCCTACGCAGTTATCAGGAGGAGGAGTAGGAGGAGATTAGTGTTTAACGTCCCGTCGACAACGAGGTCATTAGAGACGGAGCGCAAGCTCGGGTTAGGGATGGATTGGGAAGGAAATCGGCCGTGCCCTTTCAAAGGAACCATCCCGGCATTTGCCTGAAACGATTTAGGGAAATCACGGAAAACCTAAATCAGGATGGCCGGGGACGGGATTGAACCGTCGTCCTCCCGAATGCGAGTCCAGTGTGCTAACCACTGCGCCACCTCGCTCGGTGCAGTTATCAGGAAAAGTAAGATTAGCGATTAGCATCCCACGGACAAGGAGGCCACTGGAGAGGGAGCACAAATTCTGAGTGGGAAAGAAAATCGGCCGTAATATTTTCAACAGAAGCGAGCTGGCATTTCCCTTAAACGGTTTAGGTAAACCGCTGGAAGAGGTAGCTGGATAATAGGCCGAAGACGTGACCCGTAGTCACAAAAGAGAGACCATTGTGCCACCTCGCCCCGTTGTTAATGCGAAACAGGAGTGTGAGTACTGTCGTGCTCTCGGGGCGTGCGGCTGCAATCTTCCTCTTCCTCATTATCCCTCTGCCCCTCGCAGATGTACTCGCAGACCGTGCGGCCGCAGAGGCCTGTCTGACCAGGCCTAACCTAGTCCTGTTGTGCAGCACTGTACAGCCCCCTTGCCTCTCGCCGCATCTCTGCCGATAGCGTAACGTCCCCAGCGAGGAAACGCACATCTACATGACTACTCTGCAATTCACATTTAAGTGCTTGGCAGAGGGTTCATCGAACCACAATCATACTATCTATCTACCATTCCACTCCCGAACAGCGCGCGGGAAAAACGAACACCTAAACCTTTCTGTTCGAGCTCTGATTTCTCTTATTATATTTTGATGATCATTCCTACCTATGTAGGATGGGCTCAACAAAATATTTTCGCATTCGGGAGAGAAAGTTGGTGACTGAAATTTCGTAAATAGATCTCGCCGCGACGAAAAACGTCTTTGCTTTAATGACTTCCATCCCAATTCGCGTATCATATCTGCCACACTCTCTCCCCTATTACGTGATAATACAAAACGAGCTGCCCTTTTTTGCACCCTTTCGATGTCCTCCGTCAATCCCACCTGGTAAGGATCGCACACCGCGCAGCAATATTCTAACAGAGGACGAACGAGTGTAGTGTAAGCTGTCTCTTTAGTGGACTTGTTGCATCTTCTAAGTGTCCTGCCAATGAAACGCAACCTTTGGCTCGCCTTCCCCACAATATTATCTATGTGGTCTTTCCAACTGAAGTTGTTCGTAATTTTGACACCCAGGTACTTAGTTGAATTGACAGCCTTGAGAATTGTACTACTTATCGAGTAATCGAATTCCAACGGATTTCTTTTGGAAGTCATGTGGATCACCTCACACTTTTCGTTATTTACAGCAATCTTTTCTAAATCGCTTTGCAACTGATACTGGTCTTCGGATGACCTTACTAGACGGTAAATTACAGCATCATCTGCGAACAACCTAAGAGAACTGCTCAGATTGTCACCCAGGTCATTTATATAGATCAGGAACAGCAGAGGTTCCAGGACGACAGCGCACAGTGGTTTAGAGTGCAATCTATGCCGCTAGTGCTTACTCTGGTGCTAAGAAAACACAATCCTCTACTTCTGTAGTCCGCAAACTCTGTACTACCGCTGAATCGCTCGGGAATTGTGACAGGTGGCGTTAGAAAACTTGGCAGTATCTCGGCAGTGAACCTTCAGGCGATGACAGCAACTGTAGGTTCAAGATCGTAACGTCTTTCTCTTAGTAACAGTAACAGTGAAGCGAACAATCGCCAACGATAGGGCTAATTGATAAAGCTCCTTGGTGTTGAATAATTACTCTCGATGTTTAAACTGCTTGATTAGTAAATATGTCATGTAACAGGGAAAAAAAACATTGTTTGTACGAAAACCGTTGAAATTTTCTGAACTTGTGCAAATGACTGTGTGACGTGTCCGGACTTTATGCAGGCTGGGGTCAGTAATAAGTATTCAGTGTGATAGGGTGTTTCACTGTTAATGTTACAACGTTTTAATTCAATTACATACTGTTCATAACACATATTTTTTAACAGAGACAAAAGCAGAAGTATTTGAAATAAATTTGTGAACTGAAGCGACAAATGGAAATTTGTACCAAGGTCAGGATTTGTCACTTCACTCTGCCACATCTTGCGCTGTATGCGCCCGCGCATTGTCGTGCAAAATAATGGCTGGGTTGCCGATTATTTCGCAAAGCTGGTGGCAGGTGATGCTCCAAAAACGAACAGTAATACTGTGCACTGACTGACTGCCGTGGAGGCACGTAATTCATTAAGATAACACCAACACAGTCGTACACGAGAATCACCATAAATTTAAACCGCTCCATTAGCACCATAAACAGAACAGGCTCTGCTAACGGTGTACTACGCCTTCCACATCGCTGGCAACGGGTTCTACACAACGCTGGTGACTTTTTGAAGAACAGGTGCAAACATGCAACTCTTTTGTATCGGTTGTCAATAAATACTTGCCACTATTTAAGTTCCAACCCTCGTAATTTCATTATGATTTCATTTTTGGAAGAACTGTATGCACTATTTATATACGTAGCAGGAAAAGTTTTTTGTTCTTCGGATTACTGATGTTTGTCTGAGCAATACTGTCTCGCACGTCTTTGCAACAAATGTATCCTGTTGTCTGATTTCCTCTGTATCACTTGTATGTATCTGGGCTGAAGTGGTATTCTCTTCCTTTGGTATTTACCATTGGTTAATTTATGTTCCCTCAGTAAAGCAGTTATTCGACTATTAGTCTATGGATGTGCTCTATCACCACTGCTCACTATGACGTTTACAGCAGAAGCACAGCCGTTTGGATGGTAACTTTGTCCCTTGTGAACAACAAATTTCTTTTATAAGGGCATTTCGTACATCTGGTCACAGACATAGCTGTAAGTGGGAATTTTCATGGCTCAGTCTCGTTATGATTGAGCAATATTTAAGTCTTCTGACACTATAACGTAAGAATTTTGTTGGATCGGGTAAAATTATACTGAACGTCGTTTCTTGAAGGTAGCTGCAGATTGCTCACCTGAAAACTAGAGCCTGGTTTTCCAGTATGGTCAGGCAATCTATGTCTTAGTTAATTTTCTTCTATAAAAAGATGTAGCCTGAATGCACAAATCTGTGTTATTACAGTTTTACTGCATCACGCGATAACATCACACACCTAGATAAGATCTCCGCCACAAGTCCATTTAGATTACTGGTGCCACACGTTTAGGCGGTTTTGCCTTTTATGATGATGTTCCACTTCCATATGCACGTGCATGGCTCTGTGTCCTTTACTTAACTCTTGTGACTTCCTACTTTGGTACGTGTTCTGCGAGACGAACGTGTTCGTAATGTTGGGTGCTGGGCGATAATATCGACTAAAAATTTAATCAGGCATATGACACTTTTACAAGTTATTTATCACGAGGAACAACTCGTATATACACGAAACTGTTCCAGAAAGGAGCTAAGGAAAAGTCCAACAATTTACGTAGTTATATTCCGACGACAGCACTCAACTTTCCTGAATGAAATTTTCACTCTGCAGCGGAGTGTAAGCTGATACGAAACTTCCTGCAGAGCGAAAATTTCATTCTGGAAACATCTCCCAGGCTGTGGCAAAGTCATGACTCCGCAATATCCTTTCTTTCAGGGGTGCTAGTTCCGCAAGTTTTCCAGGAGAGCTTCTGTGAAGTTTGGAAGGTAGGAGACGAGGTACTGGCGGAACTGAAGCTGTGAGGACGGGGCGTGAGTCGTGCTTGGGTAGCACAGTCGGTAGAGCACTTGCCCGCGAAAGGGAAAGGTCCCGAGTTCGAGCCTCGGTCTGGCACACAGTTTTAATCTGCCAGGAAGTTTCACTCAGACTTTGTTGCTCTGTCTTTGGAGCCTTCTCCTTCAAAATCATAACTGCAGTAGTGAAAAGATTGCAGTCACGTCAACATCTGATTGATTCGCTGTAGAACTGCTGCTCATCCCACCATTGCTAAGCGGCCTTCCACCAGGAAGTAAACTACACTTGAAACTAACGATGCTTTTGGCGGAAATATGGAGCTCGATGAACACTCAGATACGCATGTTAAATACTGCATGTGGGCCTCAAAGAAAAAGCCTAGTCACTGAATTTAACAATAAAATTTAACGCTAGTGATCTAAACACAAAGCGCATTTGATACGGTAAAGAATAACGAGACACTGCTGCGGAAGCGCGCAGTAATTGGTGAACAAGTGCCTTGCGGAACGTGCCTCTCACCTCGAACATAGTCACCCCGTCATCGCGGCAGAACTTCACTTCTTCAGTTTCCGACAACGAGCGACAGATAGCAAGTCTAATCAATGTGCCACAGTTGTCGTTGGTGCTAAGTGCCCGAGCAATATTAGACCTACTGCTATGTTTCAATTACAGAAAATTTTTATTTCATTAATAAGTTTTTTTTAGCATACAACACCTCGCTAATGATTTCTGAGACATAGAATCCTCGTTCTGTAATACTATTGCACGGAGTGGTGTTCTTAATTAAATTAGCGGGATGCGCAGCTTTTCATAAGATAACAATGACAGATCGTTTTTTTAACACTGCTGTTGGCTAAATGTATTACGATTTGATCAGTGTACAAAGTGTCACAATAAGTCACACTAATCCGTAACCGACGGAATATAAGGACGACAGTAAACGGTCTGTCTCCGAGCCAAATCCAGCACGAAATTTGCCGCTTTTAGGGGAATTCTGTGTTAAGTTATGTCTCCGGCAAAGTCCAGTTTTGTGGTAGAATGTAGCGCACATAGTCTACATAGGGATTCAGGGTGCCTTCGATAAAGTTTGATACCCTTGTCCCCCTCTTTACATTTAGAATTGCACTTCTTCTAGGCTGCTGCTTGGCTCTCAGTTATATAACAAGGCAAGAGCATAAGAAAATTTAATGAGTGACGTTCAAATGATCTTTCATTGTATCGTCTGTTGAAATTTAATCTGAAATTCTTGCAAGTGCTGGACTCGAGCACCCAAGATGCTACTCAAGGCGGGTGTAAAATGAATGTGCGCAACGGAAAATAATAAACGCTAAAATGATGATTTGGCCCTGTCTGACTACCCCCTGAAGCAGATCTTAGAATCTCTTAATGCTCTTTTTTACATATAAATTACAATGTAAACATAAATGAATGGCCGGCCGCGGTGGCCGTGCGGTTCTGGCGCTGCAGTCCGGAACCGCGGGACTGCTACGGTCGCAGGTTCGAATCCTGCCTCGGGCATGGGTGTGTGTGATGTCCTTAGGTTAGTTAGGTTAAAGTAGTTCTAAGTTCTGGGGGACTGATGACCACAGCAGTTGAGTCCCATAGTGCTCAGAGCCATTTGAGCCATAAATGAATAATGAAGGCAACTACTACTACTAAATAATAAACATTGTTGTTCAATATATATTCATTATAGATTAAAAGCAACCCTTTAAGTACAATTGTCTATAATTCCTAACGAAATTATTAATCAGTTCCCCAACTCTGCCCTTAATATGACTGCGCGGTCTAATATCACCACCGCAAAATGACTGACATCATCGACGTACCAAACACTAGAAGACACTACTTTCACAGATGATCTACGGTGGTGTGGTACCTCAGTGGAAATAAATTAACGTAATCACAGCTCCTTAGCTTTATAGCCCTAATGAGCCGAAGTAATTTGCGATATCACCGTATGTACTGCGTCCGCTGCGTCGAAGTGATGGTTCTCGTACACGTCTGCGACGATGGAAGAACTCCAGCCACAAATAAACTCTGTCAAACACTAGGACGGCAGAAGGCGGTCCTCTGGCTAATATACTCTAATACTGTCTTCTCCTCTCTGTGTTCTACAGACGAGAAACGTGAACTCCCAGCCACAAGGCCGGAGTTCAGATAACGTCTCAAAGTAAGTATAGGCAGAAGAAGTGCCCTCAATTACTGAATGCTGCATACTCAACGACGACTTACAACCCAGGGGTGAAGACCAGAATCGTATAGGTTCGCAACAGTACAGTGCCTAACTGTTCTAACTACAAACTCTCCTGAGAGCAAAGAAAGCAAGTCCGTCTGTACCAACAAAGCTGATACCGAGCGACCGTCACACACGGGCGCTCACAACGGAAGACAAACATCGGCTTTCCACCGCTGGCTTCACAGCAAGGCTCGGCTCCCCACCCGCGTGATTCCGAAAACGAATCATATTCCCGAAACCACGGAATATTCTCCCTCTTTACAGATTCTTCCACACGCCGACCAACCATATGTTAGTCTTTTGTCGTCCAGCGCGGGAAGTTTGCAAGGAAAGACCTATACCCGTACAACGGTACGCTTCTGAGTAAAAATCCTTGGAAAAAAAAAACAGCCTTCGTGGTTTTCGAGGTGCCGCTTCTTCGTTCCTTTAGCCGGCCAGTGTGGCCGTGCGGTTCTAGGCGCTACAGTTTGGAACCGCGTGACCGCTACGGTCGCAGGTTCCAATCCTGCCTCGGGCATGGATGTGTGTGATGTCCTTAGGTTAGCTAGGTTTAAGTAGTTCTAAGTTCTAGGGGACTGATGACCACAGATGTTAAGTCCCATAGTGCTCAGAGCCATTTGAACCATTTCGTTCCTCTCACCTGTGGTTGCAGTTCACGGCAAAGTATGTGGATGAATGCTTGTAAGGTGCGAAATTATAGCCACCTTACAAGCCAACCGCCTGACGCCGCCCCAGCGCACACTTAAGACCAGAGTCCCTTATTTAACAGCGAAAGCTACTATTCCCTACACCAACAGCCTCTCTCCTGTGAACCTATGTTTTAAGCAGTATTTTCTAGGTAGATTTAGCAAATGTTATAATTCCGTAAATAGGTTTAATAAAAATGAAGCTTTATTAAATAATATTAATTTAATGAACCATATTAGTGAAAAATATTGCTCAAAACAAATTTAATGATCACTGTAGCAAATTAATTATAAAGTGTATAAAATTTTCTGGTAGATTGAAAAAAAAAACAAAAATGTTTACTGTCCGGTGATGCTGAAGTAAACCTGATAATTACTGGTTTATTTAATCCACAAGAGCGCCCTCCACCACGCCGCGGAACGCTTGGACACACGCGTACGAACGACACGCCTTACATGGGCACGTAGCAATCTAAAGTTGTTGCTCGGCAATTTTCAAGCAGTTTATTTAACGACTACTTGCGTAATTCATTCGTAATTCTCTCATTCAAAGTGGCATAACTGAGCAAACCTTATCAATTTTGTTCGAGAGGCGACTTTATTGTTTAGGGCACTTCATTTTACGAATTACTTGCACTGAAATATTTCTTTCACTAATACAGTATCTAATTCATAGTTTTCTACTTCGTCACGTGGGGTTGTTTCTCACGACGGTAGAATGGATGGGTACAGCACAAGTAAAAATAAAGTTGAAATGTTTTTGTTTAATGGAAGCGCATAGAACGGGTAATACGTGAGTTAGGCGTTGTGTGTCCATTATGAGAAATCGACAGGTACTGTAACAAATTAATATATCTCATTGTGTCAGAGATCAATTTATAATCTGCATCGCTTATGAAATTTTGTTTTTCATATTTTTCAATATAATTCATGCACGCAAGATCTCATTCTTATAACCTTTTGTCTCACGCCATCATGTAAAGATGAATTTCCTTATTCTCTGTAATTTTGCTTATAGTAATAATGTTATCTAAATCGTCATCGCGAGCCATCAAACACACATTTTCGTTTTGTAAGTCGAAACTTGTAACATAAATTTCTTATTACGTAGTACGATACCTGTTTCTGTGTAATGCAAATCATTTGTTCCATTATACTTCATATTACCACCGTCCACTGTCACCAAGCTTTACCGCTTATCAACGACGACTCTGCACCTGACTCTGAAAGATATCTGAAGATAGCAGATAATGGAGCCGTTTTTGGCCTAGTAGGAGTCTTAACACAAATTGACGTTGAAATTCTGATTATCAGTGTTTTTAATGTACTGTTGCTGTGGTCACTGCGATTGGTCCCACCACCGAACAGTTAGCTTTCAGAGGATTGAAGTGCAATCGTTTGATTCATCATTTGGATTTGAAGCTCTAGTATCTTTTGTGTTTGAAGTAAAAATTGTTGGATGTAAGGTTCGCCAGTTATGCAAAACACCGTTTTTCCAAAGTTCTCAAACATGTTTCAGCTCCTCTGTGCCATCAACAGAGGCTTTTTATTTAATCTGTAATGTGAACATTTTTACTAAATGATTACAAAATTACGGAAATATTTAATTCAAACAAATATTCGTTTCTATTAGTTAATACCTTATTTTCGGTTTGAATGGTTTTTCAGGAATATTTGCGTATTGTTTCGCGCTGGTAGCTTGTCATCTCCAACCGAACGATGTTGATGAGAAATTTTGTTGGGAGTTAATCTATCATTTTATGCGATAAACGTAATTTAGTTTGTCGCGATATTTCGCGCATATATTCCTTTTTATTTGCGTTTTTGTGTGGCAAGCCCTTTTTTCTCAGCATCCTGATGTGTTGTGAAGCACACGTAAATATAACATATTTTCAGAAATTTGGTCGTAAAGACCACTTAACACTTCACCAAAACACACTGTAATCGTGGCTGTTGTGTGTCCCAGCCCAGTCAATGTTCATTTGTCCACCAGTGAGTTTGGCTCCAAATTTGAATTTTGTTTACATTTTATCTTTGTGTGTGTGTGTGTGTGTGTGTGTGTGTGTGTGTGTGTGTGTGTGTGTTCGTTCCGTACGCTTCTTAGCTGTTTGTGTAGTCTTTTACGTGGTGTCCCATGGTAAATGAATACACTACACTCTGCAAAGGGCTCACCATTTTACACTCTAAAGGAACACCACGTAAAAGACAACACAAATAGCTAAGAAGCGTACAGAACACACACACACAGGCACACACACAGACACACACACACACACAAAGATAAAATGTAAAGAAAATTCAAATTTAGCGCCAAACTGACTGGTGAACAAATGAACACTGACTGGGCGGGAACACACAACAACCACGATTACAGTACTTAATCTCTGTTGTGAGGCAATGGGCTGTGTGGGCAAGAGGAGTTCATGACGTAAGCATTCGGTATGGTAGTCACATAATATGTCTGGTCGTAGCGTAAGAACCGCCGACATGGTCTTTTTGGACGGATGTTGCATATGTAAGCATGCGGAGTAGCTGTAAGTATGTGGACCTGCATGAGCAGCCTTAGTTCCGGAAGTTGTTGGTGCTCGACTTTGGGTAACCCGTTTGAATTCAATTGGTAGGAGAACTTTTCGTCGCCAGGATTTAATTATAGGAGGAAAGTATTCGCGAAGATGAAAATATTAGCAAACAGCTCCGGATCCGAGAACTACTGCTCGCGTGAAAATAAGGAATTGACGACGAGATAATAGAGAAGGGGCGTTGAACCGCGAGTGGCGCCGGGTGGGCGTGTATCCAGACTGTGGTCAGCGGTGATATAAATAGACAGCTAAACCCGGCCGCTGCGGCTGCGGCTGCCGCCACGCCGATTGTGTGGAGTGGGCGACAGTCCGCCTCGCCGTGGCTCATCGATAGCTGACGCTCTTTCCTCTCCCACACTCAGCCAGTAATCCTCCATATTGCTGTCGTCCGCCATTATAAATTTAAGCACGCTGGAGAAACCATGAAGCACTCCAGGAGACATAATGCTAATACCGTGCATCACCACTATAACGCATCAAGCCTACAGCTATACTCTGCAAATCACCGGAAAGTGCATGACAGAGGGAATGCCCCACTATATCGGTTATTAAGGCTTTTTCCCTAGAACTCATCTGACCACGCCACGGATTTTCAGTCGATATGGTCACGAGCCCAGGAGAGACGCTGAAGGTGATGTCGTGCTGATAGCAAAGGCAGTCGCGTCTGTCATCTGCTGCCACAGCCCATTAACACCAAATTTCTCTACGCTTTCCTAGCTGATACGTTCGTCATACGTCCCATATTGACTTCTCCGTTTAATTCGCATAGTGTTGCTTTTCTGTTAGCACTGACAACTCTACGCAAATGCTGCTGCTCTCAGTCGTTAAGTGAAGGCCGTCGGCCACTGCGTTATCCGTGCTGACAGAGAATAACTGATCTTTTGGCCCAACATCTTCCATCCTGAATCATTAAGTTGTTCCGTCACGTCCTAACAACAACGTACTTTTTGTACAGTGATGAATATTATGAAATGACGGACGGCACAGCCATGGGATCACCACTGTCTTCAGCAGTCGCAAATTTCTTCATGGAGCACTTTGAAGAGCAGGCTCTGGAAACTGCGACATTACGGCCGTCTTGCTTTCTACAATACGTTGATGACACCTTCCTGATATGGCCTCATGGTGAAGATACACTACAGCAGTTCGTAGATCACATTAATGGTGTCCATCCCAACATTAAATTTACTGCCGAGATGGAGAAGCACGGCAAGCTATCATTCTTGGATGTTTTGGTTGAGCGGAAGGCAGGAGACCAGCTTGGTCATTCAGTGTACCGGAGATCAACACACACTGATCGGTACTCGAACGTCAATAGTTTCCACCACCCTGTACACAAAAAAGGGCTCTTGAACACTTTGGTTCATAGAGCCAAGATTATCTCTGACGACGACCACCTACAGTCTGAACTGCAGAACTTAAAACGTGTTTTCTGAGCAAATGGATACAGCAAAAGAGACATCGCAAATGCTTTCAAGGGCCGCCGACAAAAGACACCTAGTGAATCAGTAGGCCAAACGGCCTGCATTGCTGCCATACTGTGGAGCAACTAGCAGCAAGTTAGGACGTCTGCTGCAGAAACATGGGCTAAGACCAGTGTTCTGGCCCGCCCACAAGATACGAGACCCTGTTAAGGACGACATTGCTCTTCGAGTGTCCGGCGTGTATGGTGTACACTGTGAATATGGCAGCATGTATATCGGACAAACAATTCGCACGGTTGCGGAGCGTTGTACTGAGCACGAGCGCCATAAAAAACAAAAGGAGCTCGACAAGTTTGCCAGAGCGGAGCATTGCCTAGAAAACGGACATAAAATACAGTTCGAAAATACAAAAGTGTCGGCTCATGCATCTACATATTGGGACTCCGTTATAAAAGAAGTGGCCGAGATTCGTTTAAACAACAGCAATTTTAACAGAGACCACGGGTACACACTCAGCAGGGCATCGTGGCGGGCGTTGGACATCGAAAGAAAGCAAAGGCAGATACGCGACGCGGGAGCGGCAGTTTCAAACGTGGCGCCTGCCCCTGGTGCCACCTGACGTCACCGGTGCTGCCACGGGCAATAGCTCCGCTAACTACCTGGGTCGACTTAACGCGCGCGCGCCACGTTGGGTCTATCTGATTGGCTGCTGATGATGTCATCATGCCTGTATAAGCGAGAAACCGTAGCAGCCCCGGCAGTCAGTGAACTCCTGACGACGATGGCGGAGATTGTCGTCGAAAGCTCGAGGTATTTATTCGAATTGACGCGGCTTGAAAACCGAGAACGTTTTATTCATGTATGCCGTCGCGAAAGACTCCGAGGACACATGGTTGAAATTTAGTATTCTCGGCACGTTCTTGATACTGTGGGCCTTGGAACGTCCCATGCGTCTAACTCCAATTACCAATCTGTGGTCAAAGTCTTAATTCTTTTCGTGCGGCCATAATACTGTCGGAAACCTTTTCGCATTAGTTACCTGAGTACAAACGACAGTGCCGCAAATTCACTGCCCTTTTTATACTTCGTGTATCCGATACTACCGCCACCTGTATGTGTGTCCATATACAGATCAATTAAAGCCGGTTCTTTAAACTTTGTTAGTAGACTTTCTCGGAATAGTTTCCGCTGTCTTCAAGAGGCTGCCGGTTCAGTTGTTTCAAAACCTCATTGACGCTCTCCCGCGGGTCAAGCAAACCTGTGACCATTCGTGCTGCCCTTGTCTGTAAACGTCCAGTGTCCCCTGCCAGTCCTATCTGATACAGGTGCCACGCACTTGAGCTGTATTCTAGGATCCGTCGCATGAGTGATTTGAGAGAAGTCTCCTTTTAGAGTGACTGCATTTTCCTAGTATTCTAACAATAAATCGTACTCTGCGCTGTTACACGCAAGTATTTGTATGAATTTACAGTTTCCAGCTGTGACTCACTAATATTATACAGGGTGTTACAAAAAGGTACGGCCAAACTTTCAGGAAACATTCCTCACACACAAAGAAAGAAAATATGTTATGTGGACAAATGGTTCAAATGGCTCTGAGCACTATGGTACTTAACATCTATGGTCATCAGTCCCCTAGAACTTAGAACTACTTAAACCTAACTAACCTAAGGACAGAACACAACACCCAGTCATCACGAGGCAGAGAAAATCCCTGACCCCGCCGGGAATCGAACCCGGGAACCCATGCGTGGGAAGCGAGAATGCTACCGCACGACCACGAGCTGCGGACTTATGTGGACATGTGTCCAGAAACGCTTACTTTCCATGTTAGAGCTCATTTTATTACTTCAAATCACATCAATCATTGAATGGAAACACACAGCAACAGAACGTACCAGCATGACTTCAAACACTTTGTTACAGGAAATGTTCAAAATGTCCTCCGTTAGCGAGAATACATGCATCCACCCTCCGTCGCATGGAATCCCTGAGGCGCTGATGCAGCCCTGGAGAATGGCGTATTGTATCACAGCCGTCCACAATACGAGCACGAAGAGTCTCTACATTTGGCACCGGGGTTGCGTAGACAAGAGCTTTCAAATGCCCCATAGCTGAAAGTCAAGAGGGTTGAGGTCAGGAGAGCGTGGAGGCCATGGAATTGGTCCGCCTCTACCAATCCATCGGTCACCGAATCTGTTGTTGAGAAGCGTACGAACACTTCGACTGAAATGTGCAGGAGCTCCATCGTGCATTAACCACATGTTGTGTCGTACTTGTAAAGGCACATGTTCTAGCAGCACAGGTAGAGTATCCCGTATGAAATCATGATAACGTGCTCCATTGAGAGTAGGTGGAAGAACATGGGGCCCAATCAAGACATCACCAACAATGCCTGCCCAAACGTTCACAGGAAATCTGTGTTGATGACGTGATTGCACAATTGCGTGCGGATTCTCGTCAGCCCACACATGTTGATTGTGAAAATTTACAATTTGATCACGTTGGAATGAAGCCTCATCCGTAAAGAGAGCATTTGCACTGAAATGAGGATTGACACATTGTTGGATGAACTATTCGCAGAAGTGTACCCGTGAAGGCCAATCAGCTGCTGATAGTGCCTGCACGCGCTGTACATGGTACGGAAACAACTGGTTCTCCCGTTGCACTCTCCATACAGTGACGTGGTCAACGTTACCTTGTACAGCAGCAACTTCTCTCACGCTGACGTTAGGGTTATCGGTAACTGCACGAAGAATTGCCTCGTCCATTGCAGGTGTCTTCGTCGTTCTAGGTCTTCCCCAGTCGCGAGTCATAGGCTGGAATGTTCCGTGCTCCCTGAGACGCCGATCAATTGCTTCGAACGTCTTCCTGTCGGGACACCTTCGTTCTGGAAATCTGTCTCGATACAAACGTACCGCGCCACGGCTATTGCCCCGTGCTAATCCATACATCAAATGGCATCTGCCAACTCCGCATTTGTAAACATTGCACTGACTGCAAAACCACGTTCGTGATGAACACTAACCTGTTGATGCTACGTACTGATGTGCTTGATGGTAGTACTGTAGAGCAATGAGTCGCATGTCAACACAAGCACCGAAGTCAACATTACCTTCCTTCAATTGGGCCAACTGGCGATGAATCGAGGAAGTACAGTACATACTGACAAAACTAAAATGAGCTCTAACATGGAAATTAAGCGTTTCCGGACACATGTCCACATAACATCTTTTCTTTATTCGTGTGTGAGGAATGTTTCCTGAAAGTTTGGCCGTACCTTTTTGTAACACCCTGTATTTATGGGATTAGTATGTGGTTTTGTTTTGTGAAGTGCGCAGTTTTACATTTTTGAACATTTAAAGCAGGCTGCCATTCACTGTGACACTCTGAAATCTTATGAAGGTCTGACTGAATATTTGTAAAGGTTTGTTAAGACTATGTTTCGTTGTAGATAACTGCATCATCTGCGAAAAGTCTGAGTTTGCTATTAACATTATCCGCAAGATCCTTAATATACAACGTGAACAGCGAGGGACTCAACACGCTTCTCTGAGGTACACCCGAAGTTACTCGTACTTCTACTTCTCTCTTAACTCTCCATCCGTGGTAACGCGCTACGTCCTTCCTACCAAGAAATCTCAGTCGACATATATTTTGTCTGACACGCCATATGATCGTGCTTTTGATTACACGCGTGTATGTGGTACTGAGTCAAATGCTTTCTGGAAATTGAGAAGTACTGTATCGAACTGACTGCCTTGACCCATGGCTTCAGGATATCATGTGAGAAACATGCGAGTCGGGTTTCACAACATCTATGTTTTCGAAATCCATGCTGGTTGGCATGGAGGAGATCGTTCCTCACTGTATTGAGCTACGAATATGTTCCAACACACTACAACAAAAGGATGTCAGGCATATTCGATGGTAGCTTTGTGGATCACTTCTGCTATCCTTTTTACAGGAAGGTGTTACCTGTGTTTTCTTCCAACAACTGGGCACATTTATTTTCTTAGAGAGATCTATGATGGATTATAGTTAACATAGGGACGAACGTAGCTGCGAACTGGGAGTAGAATTGGGCATAGAATCAGTTCGGCAAGGAAGAGGGTCCACAGGTTATTCAGGAATGCCGTATCCAACTGAAACCACTCATTGTTCATCAGATCCCGCGGAACTATCAAAGTGCTTCGATGTTGTTTCCTACGTTTCACTTCCTGTTCCAAACAATACCAGATATGTTTTGTGCGATTAAGATCGGGTGATTTAGTGGGCCGGCCGGGGTATGGAAGGCTGTCTAAGCGTTGATCAAACCAGGTATGTAAGAGTTATGCATTGTGAGCATACCTGTTGTCAGATTGGAAGATGGGGTTATCCACAATTCATTCATCATGAAGACGTAAAAGAAAGTGTGGTGTCACCGCCAGATACCACACTTGCTAGGTGGTAGCTTAAATCGGCCGCGGTCCATTTAGTACATGTCGGACCCGCGTGTCGCCACTGTGTGATCGCAGACCGAGCGCCACCACAAGGCAGGTCTCGAGATACGGACGAGCACTCGCCCCAGTTGTACGGACGACATTGCTAGCGACTACACGGACGAAGCATCGCTCATTAGCCGAGCAAATAGTTAGCATGCATTGCTCATTAGCCGAGCAGACAGTTAGAATAGCCTTCAGCTAAGTCCATGGCTACGACCTAGGAAGGCGCCATTTGTAACCTTGCATGTACCTCAAGATAGAGTCTCACTTGTATCACCACGAATGCTGTATACCAAAGGACTATATAAAAAGTTAAGTGTTCTAGTAGCTACATACTTTTCTTTATAACATTAATAAGTATCCTGTTTCAGACCTCTATCTAGCCATTGAAATAACGCGTGCCTTTCGGCTACTTCAGTGTGGCGTAGCTGTCTTGTTACGCCACAACAGAAAGAGCGACACTTGCGCAGCGATAATGTTGCAGTAAATGTCGTGGTTCAAGTTCGTGGTAACTTGAATGAGTGGAGCAAGTCACGGTACGGGAAACAAGCGAAACTTCCCAGAAGTGGCTCCAGGTTAAACTACAGGTCATCATTGGCCCATAGACGCACTCGACGCCTTGCAGCGTTTGAAAGAGACAAAACGACAGCTCCACTGGCCGGTTTCTGAGTTCTTTCGTCCATTGAATACACGCAGATTTATGTGCCACTGTGAAAAATGGCGTTTTCCGAGGTACTCGCCTCCATCGTATACCTTAATAATTTAATTTAGGAACCCAGCTCAAAACACTCAATTTCACTGTCAATGTCCAAAGATTCGGGGTGCATCTGTTCGGTGCAGCTTGCTCCACCTGAAAATTAGATCCTGGATTTCCCGTATGGTTAGGTAATTTGTATCGTAATTGATCTTCTATAAAATGGTGTAACCGAAACATATCGTTCTGTTTACAACAATTTCCTTACGTCACAAAATGGCGTCGCACGCACGGTGCAAAAGCTGATACAAGACTGCTTAGAAACCTGTCTCAAAACTGCCTGGCTGCGGCTTTTAGCGCCTAGCTTTAGGTCTTAACAATCGTACCACAGCTAATTACATTGCTTAACATAATAATTTTGATGATTTTTAATTAAAAATTGAAGAGTTTTAGAGGATAAGTTACAGAATTTAGGTTAATAAATCATTGCAAACATTCCAGAATACCAAACAGGTTGAAAGAATATCGATAACGTTGCCTAAACACAGAAAACATAGGTTTACAATAGTACGTGATTTACAAAACTAAATAACTGTTCAATTACAGAGCACTCTGTTACTAACATGTTCGTGGGTTTTTCCTTCAAATTGAACAATAATAACAAATAATCATCTTCATGTTGAAGCTCTTTTATCTGCGTTTGCTTTCACAATAACACATGTTGTGAGTGGAGTCCGCCTTTAGCAAAACACAATCACTGATGATGCTGCGCCAGCCTGTGTGGCCGACCGTTTCTAGGCGCTACAGTCTGGAACCGCGCGACCACTACGGTCGCATGTTCGAATCCTGCCTCAGGCATGGATGTGTGTGATGTCCTTAGGTTAGTTAGGTTTAAGTAGTTCTAAGTTCTAGGGGACTGATGTCCCATAATGCTCAGAGCCATTTTTTTGAAGATGCTGCAACCGCAGTGAAACATGTCTGGGACAAAAAACAAAATTGTGTTATAATAACAAATTTTACTGCGAGAATCTTATAAATGTGTGCTTTATTATTTGTTCGCATTCATTGCGTATATCTTGCCAGTCCGTTGTATGCAATCAGTGCAGTAAGATAGGTGAATGTAAAGACGTGACAAAATAACAGAATGTTATGTAGACCCTTCTTAACCTTAAAAACGAACTTTGCGAAAGGAACGGCTTTCATTTATAACAGGATGGGCTGACTCTCATCCGGTACCGTTTCGCGATGTGTACGCGGTTAGGGAATTTCAGTGAGCACGTGTTTTAATGTTATCAATTGGCTAAATTGATGAAATTATGTTACTTTGAGCGCAATTATGATGAATCATAATAAAACTGATTTTTCATAGCAGTTTTATTATGAGGATATTCATAACAACATGATGATATTTCATAACAGTTTTATTATGACTCATCATAATTGCGCTCGAAGTAACATAATTTCATCAATTTAGCCAATTGATAACATTAAAACACGTGCACACTGATATTCCCTAACCACATATACATGGCGAAACGGTACCGAGTGATTCAGTCGGCCGCGAATTTGCGGTTTTTATTGGCTCACCCCATTCTGTTACAACTGAAAGCCGTTCCCTTGACAAAGTTCGTTTGTAAGGTTACGAAGAGTCTGCATAACCTTCTGCTATTTTTGTCACGTCTTTACGTTCACCCATCTTACTGCGCTGATTGCATACAACGGGCTGGCATACGTACACACACCACTTCTCTGCAGTAACTTAGGTTAGTGGTGGAGAATCACACTACCACTTGCTACCAGTTGTTCACCATCTTCAGTGCTCTTTTGGCGAATTGAGTGATGTTTTCACCGCTAACTTGGTAATCAGCATGGCGACGACCGTCTGCAAAGACTACGTATGTCTATTCAATTTCATTCAGTCTAAGGCGACATGTTTAACGTTTGCTTTCGATAGCCAAACCGTTTCAGACTCTGGAAGCCTTCGAGGGCAACGGTTGTATGGTACCATGCGGCAATGACAAGCCAATTTACGAATGTTTTCATTAGGCCTGTTCATTAAAGTAACAGCGTCCAGGCTTTTCGTACAGACTTTCTGTGTTCGTGTCAAGCATTTCATCTACATACATACTCCGTAAGACTCTGTGCTCTGCGAGACGGAGGGTATAGACTCCCAATTTATCGATTTTCTGTCCTATTCCACTCAGGTGCTGAACGAGGCAAAAATGACTGTTTCTGTGCCCTACGAGATACGATACTGCGTGAAGAGTTTGACAGAGCACTGAAGGACCTGTGTCGAAACAAGGCCCCCGGAGTAGACAAAATTCCATTGGAACTACTGACGGCCTTGGGAGAGCCAGTCCTGACAAAACTCTACCATCTGGTGAGCAAGATGTACGAAACAGGCGAAATACCCTCAGACTTCAAGAAGAATATAATAATTCCAATCCCAAAGAAAGCAGGTGTTGACAGATGTGAAAATTACCGAACCATCAGTTTAATAAGCCACAGCTGCAAAGTACTAACACGAATTCTTTACAGACGAATGGAAAAACTAGTAGAAGCCGACCTCGGGGAAGATCAGTTTGGATTCCGTAGAAATACTGGAACACGTGAGGCAATACTGACCTTACGACTTATCTTAGAAGAAAGATTAAGGAAAGGCAAACCTACGTTTCTAGCATTTGTAGACTTAGAGAAAGCTTTTGACAATGTTGACTGGAATACTCTCTTTCAAATTCTAAAGGTGGCAGGGGTAAAATACAAGGAGCGAAAGGCTATTTACAACTTGTACAGAAACCAGATGGCAGTTATAAGAGTCGAGGGGCATGAAAGGGAAGCAGTGGTTAGGAAGGGAGTGAGACAGGGTTGTAGCCTCTCCCCGATGTTATTCAATCTCTATATTGAGCAAGCAGTAAAGGAAACAAAAGAAAAATTTGGAGTAGGTATTAAAATCCATGGAGAAGAAATAAAAACTTTGAGGTTCGCCGATGACATTGTAATTCTGTCAGAGACAGCAAAGGACTTGGAAGAGCAGTTGAACGGAATGGATGGTGTCTTGAAGGGAGGATATAAGATGAACATCAACAAAAGCAAAACGAGGATAATGGAATGTAGTCGAGTTAAGTCGGGTGATGCTGAGGGTATTAGATTAGGAAATGAGACACTTAAAGTAGTAAAGGAGTTTTGCTATTTGGGGAGCAAAATAACTGATGATGGACGAAGTAGAGAGGATATAAAATGTAGACTGGCAATGGCAAGGAAAGCGTTTCTGAAGAAGAGAAATTTGTTAACAACGAGTATAGATTTAAGTGTCAGGAAGTTATTTCTGAAAGTATTTGTATGGAGTGTAGCCATGTATGGAAGTGAAACATGGACGGTAAATAGTTTAGACAAGAAGAGAATAGAAGTTTTTGAAATGTGGTGCTACAGAAGAATACTGAAGATTAGATGGGTAGATCACATAACTAATGAAGTATTGAATAGGATTGGGGAGAAGAGAAGCTTGTGGCACAACTTGACCGGAAGAAGGGATCGGTTGGTAGGACATGTTCTGAGGCATCAAGGGATCACCAATTTAGTATTGGAGGGCAGCGTGGAGGGTAAAAATCATAGGGGGAGACCAAGAGATGAATACACTAAGCAGATTCAGAAGGATGTAATGTTGCAGTAGGTACTGGGAGATGAAGAAGCTTGCACAGGATAGAGTAGCATGGAGAGCTGCATCAAACCAGTCTCAGGACTGAAGACCACAACAACAACAACAACAACAACTCTCTTTCACACTCAAGATTCTTATGCGAGGTATACGATTATGGCAGCTTAATGATTGAAGTGTCTTCTTCGAATACATTTTCTATAAATGTATCCAACAAGATTTTTTGAGAACTGCTTCTTCTTCCTTCCAAGGAGTGCTATTTAAGTTCTCCATACATTTCTGTTATGCTTTCGTGTGGGTTGTACCGACCTTCTACGACCCTAGTTGGGCGTCTCTGAATCCATTCAGTGTCTGTTGTCTGCATTCTTCATAGAGACCCCAAACAATGCAACGGTATTCTAGATTTGGTCCCACTAGCGTCTTGTAAGCGATGTCCTTTACATACGCATTGCATTTTGCCATTTTGCCAGAACCCTTCAAACAAATCCCAAGCCTTCCATTCGCTTTCCCTCATACTGATTGGCCGAGCGATTCTAGGTGCTTCACTCCGGAACCGCGCGACTACTACGGTCGCAGGTTCGAATCCTGCCTCGGGCATGGATGTGTGTGATGTCCTTAGGTTAGTTAGGTTTAAGTAGTTCTTGGGGACTGATGACCTCCGATGTTAAGTCCCAAAGTGCTCAGAGCCATTTGAACCTAATACTGCTTGCACATGATAGTCTCATTTCATAAGACTTCTTAGTAATACCCCTAAAGAGTTACAGGATTTGACGTACTCAAGGTGTCCACCAATTCTCAGATAGTATTGGGTTCTTCCTCTTCGTTACAAGCACTACGTTATATTCACACACATTTATAGTGAGATGCTGTTAATTATTAGGGCGTGCTGAAAGGTAATGCATCAGTATTTTTTTATTTCAATGTCTGTTGAAGTATTACATGTCATGCTTATTACTCGGTCGACTTTCTCGCTTCGCTGATCCAACTTTAAACCCTCTACCGCTAGAGGGCTCAGAGTTGTAGCGTGTGACCTGGCGTTGTGTAAGTTAACCATGTCGGTGCGAGAGAAATAGCGCTCTATAAGGGAGTTTCGAACTGCAGAGAACTTGCCTCCAACTGAAATCTATAGAAGAATTAAAGTTGTGTGCTGCGATGACCATTTCGACACCAGTAATGTGCAACATTGGTTTGCTCGTGTTCGTAATGAAGAAAAAATTGGTGCTAGAATGAGATTTTCACTCTGCAGCGGAGTGTGCGTTGATGTGAAACTTCCTGGCAGATTAAAACTGTGTGCCCGATCGAGACTCGAACTCGGGACCTTTGCCTTTCGCGGGCAAGTGCTCTACCAACTGAGCTACCGAAGCACGACTCACGCCCGGTACTCACAGCTTTACTTCTGCCAGTACCTCGTCTCCTACCTTCCAAACTTTACAGAAGCTCTCCTGCGAACCTTGCAGAACTAGCACTCCTGAAAGAAAGGATATTGCGGAGACATGGCTTAGCCACAGCCTGGGGGAAACATCCAAGCCATGTCTCCGCAATATCCTTTCTTTCAGGAGTGCTAGTTCTGCAAGGTTCGCAGGAGAGCTTCTGTAAAGTTTGGAAGGTAGGAGACGAGGTACTGGCAGAAGTAAAGCTGTGAGTACCGGGCGTGAGTCGTGCTTCGGTAGCTCAGTTGGTAGAGCACTTGCCCGCGAAAGGCAAAGGTCCCGAGTTCGAGTTTCGGTCGGGCACACAGTTTTAATCTGCCAGGAAGTTTCACAAAAAATTAGTGCTAATCTCTACGTGTGTGGCAGAGCTCGGAATGGATGACAGCGTCCAGCACACGACGGGTTGATGAACTTATCAGAGAAAACCGTCTGATAACACAGATGCAGAAAACTGTGTGTACGGTGGGGGCTTGAACGCTTCACCCACACATGGAGCAGTCTCTCCTTTAACATAACAACGCCAGACCACTCACGAGAGTGTGTCACCGATCATCCTCCATAGGCCCCATTCGATTTGGATCTGTTTCCAAAACTTAAAGAACACTGTAAGTGAGAAGCCTTTACTTGTGTATGTTTCATAGTAAATACAGATCTGGGAATGACAACTGACAACCTAAATGTGCTACTGAGCTCAAAGCCACATCGCTTACTTGAAAGTGAAAAGAATCCTGTGCGTGTGAAAACTGATTTCATTCATAAGGTAATAAATAAGCAAACCAATAATTTCACGCTCAATAGACCTGGTCTGTGGGAACTGTTTGTAGAAAAAAAAAAAAACCTTCATTGGGAACTGTTTGAAACAAAACTATTGTATATAAAAACCTGTCATGTCGACCCGTATAAGAACGTAACCCGAAACGGACGAAAATTTCTGCACTCACATATGGCCCTGGTAAAATAAAGAAACTGACAGAACCTACAATGCGCAAAGGAAACGAAAGAAGATATTGACATCTGGTAGAGTAATACTAAGTTTCTGTATATACTTATTATTCTTCACATAACTCTATAGTCAAGCTCTAAAGGTTGTAATATCCCTAATTTGTCGAAACATGTAAAGCATAATAAAATTTATTTGCAACTGACGACTGAATTTCAGCCTGAAAAATAATAGTACAGTTGCATGAAAATTACAGCTGTGAATAAAATAATATTATAAACCTTGAGGAAGGTGAAATACATGGTGAAAAAGTGAGAGAGCTAACTAACAAGGACATTCCAAGCAGCTGTATCAGACGTTGGAAGAAATCACCAGCGTTAACTGTCCAAGCGTGGAACATGTTTATCTTCTGGGAAGAATGGAGACTGACGATGGGGTTCCTTCTCTACAGAATAACGCACACCTTGAACTCAAGGCAGCACCCACCTTTCAGGGACTTCTTTAAGGAACCAAACACTTTGTAATCGCAACCCAACAGATCCAGACTATAAGGTAGTTGATCCAACATGTCCCATTAGGAAACACGAAAAGTGTTAAGTTTTGCATTTCCAATGTGTAGCTTTGTTATTGAGAAACAAAATCGAACACGGAGACAAAATCCTGGCCGTTTGCTGTTAATAGCCCTTCATGATTACGTGTAGTATCACGTAGCATTGGTCACTCACTCTGGTCCCCATAGCATCTGCTCCTACTCGGATAGCCATCTACGAACATGCTCAAAATGAGCGTTCTGATCACATCGAATGACTGCGCCCTCGTTGTCCTGGGTGATGACAAATGTGTTACACCTCCCCTAGTTGCAGTCCAGTTCAAGCCGTTTAGTGTCGGAATTCATGTTAACGTTTGTATTTATCGTCTTGGCGTATTTTGTCATCTATTAAGAACTTGCTGGAGCTGTTATATTTCTCATGCCACCTGAGTTGCAATTGTTCAAACAAATTTCGGGCTTGCAGCCGGTCGTCGTTCAATACTTCGGACGATATTTCAACTGGGCACCTGCAGTCATCTTCAGGTGAGCCGTCGCAGACTGGCGAAAACGTCCTCCGTTCCGCAATATATAGCGTACTGTAACTATTCTGCGCGTGATGGGTCTCTAGGGCATTCATACAGGAAAAACATTATCATTTATAACATTGTATCTGTAATTTTATCTGTTATGTTGTACACATCTCTCTGTTGTCAAAATAAAAGCATGTGGTATCCAGAAGTGTATATTATCTTGTTAAAACACTACGTTTAATTCCATGTTGAGAGCAATAAAATATATTCACATCAAGTGTATCCATAGCACTGAGTGGTTACAAAAAATTTAGGTAAGCAATACATCGCTTCACGCGACCGCTACGGTCGCAGGTTCGAATCCTGCCTCGGGCATGGATGTGTGTGATGCCCTTAGGTTAGTTAGGTTTAAGTAGTTCTAAGTTCTAGGGGACTGATGACCTCAGATGTTAAGTCCCATAGTGCTCAGAGCCGTTTGAACATCGCTGCACGTACAAAATATGTAACAGTAATTTGATTAATAGATGCATTTGTACACGGAAACATCAGTTTGTACTTACGGAGTACTTACATAATCTTTCGTCATTTATCATCCGTAGTGGCATGTCTGAGCAAATGGTGCCAAGTTCAAGAGGCCTCTGCACTTTTGGGACGTTTCATTTTATGAATTACACGCGCTGAAATATTTGTTTAGACTATTCTACTATTTAAAGACAAGATTACGTTTAACGTTCTGCCGGCCACTGGCGGCCGAGCGGTTCTAGGCGCTTCAATCTGGAACCGCACGACCGCTACGTTCGCAGGTTCGAATCCTGCCTCGGGCATGAACGTGTGTGATGTCCTTAGGTTGGTTAGGTTTAAGTAGTTCTAAGTTCTAGGGGACTAATCACCTCAGATGTTGAATCCCATAGTGCTCAGAGCCATTTGAACCATTTGAACGTTTAACGTTTTACCAAAAATCTCGAGAAGTTCCTGATCGGTTTATTTCAAATTTTTACGAGGTGCTCTAAGAAACATTTGGATGGACATAGGTTAAATTTCTTTTAAACGACAATGTACAGTCTTCCAGTCAAAAACGACTGCCAGAAAAAAAATGCTGTGCTCTGTTGTGAAAATGTGTGGTTTCACTCTGTTTAACGACATCAGGGCATTTGCCATTAGACAAATTGTTCTCCCATATACTTTCTTTCACCTTATATATAATCTAAACAAAAATTGTAGACACAAAAATGTGCTATATTTTTTTCTTCCTCGCTGTTAGTTGTAACACAAAACAATAAAGTTGTATTTATGGTTTATCAGCTTATTAGAATACTACTACGGAATCTGAACTGTCCAAAATTTTTTAATCCTACCCACTCGGAGATGAAGTGCTGTTGTTGAAGGTACTATCCTCATATTCCCACCCTCAATTTCCAATCAAGGTTCAGTTTGCAATACCAATAAACAAGACTGAAGGTTCGAGATTAGTGGCAATCGGAGGTGGACAGAGAGTGAGAGAGAGAGAGAGGGGGGGGGGGGGGAGGAGGAGAAGATGGGCAAAGAGAAGCGTGAGGGGTGAGAGAAAGAGATTAGGACATAAATCCAATTCCCACACGTATTTAGCAATTGCGTGGCAGTGCCGCGTTCGCTACTGTAACATCTAACGGATTTCTCCGTCACATGGCGTTGTTTCGAACAACAGTGGAATGCGTGATAAAGCAGTAAAGTAGAATCAAACTCACAATCAGCCAAAAGGTGTTCGGAGCACATTCGAATCGTTACATCATACAGTAGAACTATATGACTCTTTTTCTTTTATTTCCCGCTAGATTAAAAACTTCGTTTGCTCCTCCACAGAAATCTGAAATACGTGATGCTATAGATTTATTTGGTCGCAGAATCGTTAAGTGGTCCCGTTGAAAGGCAAAAAACCAAACACCAGAATGTTTCGTCAACTTACTCAGTCAGCTGCAGTTCGTCATTCATATCAGATGGAGCTCACTTTTTTCTTTACTGACGCTCTGATGAATGTTTCCAGCGAAAGACAGCTCCTTGTCACACTGAATCATTGTGAATTTTAACTAACAAATTACACGTTTCTACTACCGATACGCATTAGTGCTCTCCTACTGCGCAAGGCTAGCAATTTTGCTATGTTCCTGCATCAGTACAATGGGTCTAATTTTGCCGAACTAGCTGCAGGAAATAAATGCCTTTGGCTAGCGTAGCTGGATTTGTTAGCAGAAACAATTCGGACGTGCCTTCTCAAGGCCACAGTGCACTCTACAGGAAAACAAACATCGTCTAAATGCAGATGATCGTATTTCTTGCTGTATTCTCAGCGACTGCCTGCTACACACTTCCGCGAAAGTTTCGAAATAGCGCATGATGGCAAACACGAGATTCCTCTTTAACAAGATGAAATGACGAAACAACGAAACAGTCACACGGGGAGCTCCAAAATAAGTAAACATTTGTTATCTTAAAAGTTTGACTGCACAATTAACTTAATGGTGTGCAACGCAAGAAGGGCTCTCGTTAACATGCCAAAATCATTGCAGCGTTGTTTAGCGGTGGGCATACTACATAAGAATTTTCGTAAGATGCTTACTTTTGTAACCGAACTTCCGAATTTGAACGCGTAATACCTTTTACAGCGGCAGTACGTCAATTTAAATGAAGCTTAAGAATTTTCCTACTGAAGAATGAAGATTATAAAATGCGCCCAAAAAGAACGCGAAGTCAAGCAGCTAAAGAAAGGTTTCTCAGAACAAAATATATTTAGTTGTACCAAAAACTGACTTGAGATTGATAAAGAAGCAACTAAAAGCGAATCTCTGGACCACAACGTTGTATGGGTTTGGAATGTGGACTGTGAGAAAACTGTTGGAAGAAACAACAAGAGTGTGAATTATACTATGATGGATGTTAAAAACTGAGAAAGACGAAGTATTAAATTAGTTTTCCCCATTACATGTTATACTGAAGTAGGCGTTACTGTGGTATACAACATTAGAATATTAATACGAGGTGTGGCTAGAAAAAAACCGGACTAATACTGGTGAAACAATAAAACGAATGCAGTAAGGCTGAAAGTCGCGTGGCCTGTCACGTGACTCTCGCTCCGCCTACTGCTCGAGTTTCATCTGCCTCCTGCACTCAGTCTGCCCGTGGCGTCTGTTTTAAGTAGTTGACGTTTTGTCCGTGCGTCGGAAAATGTTGAGTGTACAGAAAGAACAGCGTGTTAACATCAAATTTTGTTTCAAACTAGGAAAATCTGCAAGTGAAACGTTTGTAATGTTACAACAAGTGTTCGGCGATGATTGTTTATCGCGAACACAAGTGTTTGAGTGGTTTAAACGATTTAAAGATGGCTGCGAGGACACCAGTGATGACACTCGCACTGGCAGACCATTGTCAGCAAAAACTGATGCAAACATTGAAAAAATCGGTAAACTTGTTCGACAAGATCGCCGTTTAACAATCAGAGCAGTGTCTGAGTTAACATGAGTTGACAAGGAAAGTGTTAGGCAGATTCTTCATGAAAGTTTCAACATGAACAAAGTGTGTTCAAAAATGGTTCCAAAGTGTCTCAAAATTGAACAGAAGGAACGCCGAAGAATGATTTGTTCTGACATCCTGGAAAACACTGAAAGTGATCCCACCTTCTTACAAAATGTTATTACTTGCGATGAATCGTGGTTTTTTACTTACGATCCCGAAACTAAACGCCAATCGATGCATTGGAAAACTCCTGGTTCTCCACGAGAAAAAAAAGCACGAATGTCAAAATCGAAATTCAAGGCAATGATGATTGTTTTTTTTTTACATCAAAGGGATTGTGCACATTGATTGGGTACCAGAGGGACAAACAGTGAATCAGCATTACTACATTAGCGTCCTGGCTACCCTACGTGAGCGAGTACGGAGAAAACGGAACGATTTGTGGAGAAAAAAGTCATGGATCCTTCACCAAGACAATGCCCCAGCTCACAGTGCGTTGTCAGTGAAGACGTTTTTGGCAAAACACAACATTCCCATCTTAGATCATCCACCCTACTCACCTGATTTGGCCCCCTGTGACTTTTTTATTTTCCCTAAAGTCAAGTCAGCTTTGAAAGGAACTAGATTTGAGACTGTTGAAGCAGTAAAAGAAAAAGCGACGGAAGTAATGTATGGACTTACCGAAAATGATCTGCAGCATTGCTATGAACAGTGGAAAATTCGTATGGAGCGGTGTAGAGACCGAGGAGGAGAGTACATTGAAGGAGATAACATGAAATTGTAAATAATTGTAAATAAATGTTTTTTTTCCAGCATCAGTCCGGTTTTTTTCTAGCCGCACCTCGTATACTTATCCCGATGTCAGTTGTTTTTTTTACTTCCACTTCGAACTGAGCGCCTATGCCCAGCGAACAACTGCTTGCATAAGGCCCAGAGGTGGACCAACGCGTGCTTGAGTTAATTTGTAAAGCTCTTTCTCTTTAACAAATCTTCCAGTTTTTCTGACATTGTAATTATATGATTGTACGTAAATGTACTCCACATCTACTGATTTCCGTCCCATTAGGATAATTCCTTCGTAGTGCGACGTTCTTTCTTTTTTTTCTTTCTTAGAATGCACATTAAATAGTATTTTAACAATATTCAGGTACTGACACTGTGCAGCTATACTATGTTTCAAAATCAAAACGAATAAACGTAAGCAGCTGATGAATTAATATGAAATGAAGCCAGTCATTTTCGATTTAAAATTTAATCACCCTAATCGCGTTGAAGAATAACCCATCTTCTACAGATGTACTTCATTTTGACAGTGCCAGCTTTAAAAGCCAAAGAAGGTAACGTACAACAGCGATGTTAGTAACTAAACAGTGGTGCGCTGCTTCTTTAATTACACACTAATTCGTTTCGAATATTTACACCTCATTTGTGAATTGCAACATAAAAATGTCCAAAGCAAAGCAACCTATGGCACCAGCTAGAAGTTAGAAACCGCTCACTTCGGCACAACGAACAAAGCATGTTACGAATGTCAGAGCCGTAGTTCACAAACCAACTCCTCACTACACTGTGCAGTACTTCGCGCTCGGGCGGTAGGCTGCTGCAGTGGGGCGGTGTGAGCGACAAACAAACGGCACGCGAAAGTTAAGAAGTTGAACGTTCAAAAGGTCAGCTGCGTACCATCAGAATTATGGCCCTAATTTTCGAGAAGGATCGGTTTCTGCGGCTGATATCCTGGTAGTGTCTTTTTTTCTTCTTAAAAAGAGAGGTCAAGTTGGTGATGTTTCCTTCTTAGTACAATATTTACCTTGTGTCTTACGTTCAAAGCAGACGGTTCTTGACTCGTACACGACACGGTTATCATATGGCACTACGGCTAGTATACCCCTTATCAATCATTCCAGCAGTTCCCGATGTACCGATGTACTGCAATTGTCCTTAGGTAACAATGGCTCTCTAACAGCCATTGTTGTAGTCGGTGTTAAAATTAAAAACTTCGAACTGTGACGTGGGAAGTAAGCAGGATCGATTCCATCGCCTGATGTAGCACATACATGATTGAAGCTTTTTTCAGGTCCTGATAACGCATTAAATATAATTCTATTCCTAATAATATGAACTGTTATTGTTCGTAGAACACCGTATGGCGCGATCGAATAGAATCACAATAAAATGTAGTATTTTATCACATATCAAATGATATTTTCATGATCCGTAGGCCCCATCAACGTGATGACGCGTCACCAAGTTCCTCCTCTATAACTTTAGCACTTATTTGTCCTCGTCTAATGTTTTCGATCTCTCACTATATCCTCGATGAATTTCCAAAAAAACAAATGTAATTCTCTGTATTCAGGTGCAAATTCTTGACATTATTTTCACCATTCTTTTTTTAGATCGTCAGCTGGCCACTTCGCCATACAGACTGCACGCCAGTGTTTGTATCTCTGCCATCTACACATTCGCTCATCACGCACAGTGTATTTACTTACACGAATTGATTGTGGACAGTTGGGAATGTGGGTCTCACGGGAAGCGTGCAAAGTCCCTGCAGTCGCGCTATTCGTCTGTGTCCTCTGTGGCTCAGATGGATAGAGCGTCTGCCATGTAAGCAGGAGATCCAGGGTTCGAGTCCCGGTCGGGGCACACATTTTCAGCTGTCCCCATCGAGGTATATCAACAACACTTGTCGGCAGCTGAGGATTTCAATTAATTATCAATTGACTTAGTTTTTTTTGTGTTCAGTATATCGCGTGAACACAAGTCATGAGTTAAACTGCAGTAACTACATCGAATAAATATAGTAAAGGAATGTTTGGTTGCTGAGCTCTAAGCTAGAACATCTGCTCTGAGACAGCAACGTTGTAGCTCTACCACAAGAAGCAAATGTTCGTTGCATGACACATTTAGTTTCCTGAAAGCCTGTTACAGTTTGCAACAATTAAAGGGAATATGGTAGAAAACAAAGTTGAAATAATCAGGATCATATCGAATGATTTCTCACCAAAGAAATACAGTGGTGAGCTTTGTAAAGAAGTGGAAATGGAAGCGATACGCTTAAGGATAGTGTTGTTGTCGTGATGTGTGGGAGCACCATTAACCGTCTTCTGAAGACGAAAAGGTATGTAAATCCTGAGGTTTTTGGGAAAGCCGTTCCAAGGTCGGGTTCGCTTGCCTGATATCAAGAAGTACCCTGGCGTGCAACTTACGGTAAAACTAACTTCCGATTGATGTTTCACTGCCAGGTAAAATAGCTCGACGAAACTTGAGCCATACATAGAAAGAGCTACTGCAATATAGAACAGAAGGTAACGAAGAACTACGCAATCAGACGAGCAGAAACGTCATTTTTATTCAAAGAACATTACAAACGGCGAGGCGTGGTTCTTAACAGGGTGTGTGATCACCATGGATGGCAGTACTTACGCTCCAACGTGCTCCCATGATGGCCATAAGGTTGGTAAGGGATTCTTTTGGTAGGGCTTCCCATTCCTTCACCAGCGCGGTTGACCACTGTTGGTTGGTAAATCTGGACGTGCTGCTGTACGTCTCCCCAAGGCATCCCACACGTCCTCGACGGGTTTTAAAGCGGAAGAACGGGCAGGTCAGCCCATTCACCGAAAGTAGTTGCCTTGCCACAGCTCCTGCACCTGTTTTGCCCTACACGAACGCGCACTGTCAGCCGTTAATATGTGATCAGGAGCGAATGTACCCCTCGAAAGACGCACATTCGAAAGGAGGAAGATTTGTAGATCAGTACCTCCATGTAGCACTATGCTTCCCCGTACGATAACAACCTGAACCACCAAAACGAACATGTTCCACAATGCTGGACTTACTCTTGCGTGGCAAGAGGTGTGCACCTAGGAACGTTACCAAACATGATCGTACTGGTGTTATGTTGTGAGGAAGCTTAATGTAGCATGGGCGTACTGACATCCAAATCTTTGAATACGGTACGTTCGACGGTCAACGGCATGGTGACACTGACTCCACACAACCGACTGACACGTCCGGCCGCTGTGACCAAGCGGATCTAGGCGCTTCAGTCCGGAACCGCGCTGCTGCTACGGTCGCAGGTTCGAATCCGACCTCGGGGATAGATGTGTGTGATGTCCTTAGGTTAGTTAGGTTTAAGTAGTTCTAAGTCTATGGGACTGATGACCTTAGATGTTAAGTCACATAGTGCTTGGAGCCATTTGAAGCATTTTTTGACTGACACGTACACCCAGGTCGCTCCATCACTGTCAGCGGTGGAGGATCACGAGACCCTCTAGCACCACTGCTACACCACCTACAGAGCTCCGTTGCGATCACTTTTTTAAGACGCTAACCATATTTCTTTCTGGTGGGCTAATTACTAGTGTAAGACACGACGTATACTACATACTGATGGGATGAATTTCCATTAACAACAGTTATGTAAACGAGGCTTTTCCACGCCATTACGATGGCGTAATCGTTGAAACCCGTAATGGTTAAAATAAGAAAGCTATGACTGGAGCATAAGTTGAAATATTTTCATTGCTGCGTGATGTTGTACCGGATGCGAGATTATAAATACAGTAATTATTGTCCAGGGATAGCTCTGCCACGTGACTCTTCCTACCATTGGCACCAACAGGCAGCAGCTTTCGCCAAGCCTCCGTGTTGCTGCAAGGTCGTCCTCGTGACGAGTTCTGTCGTTCTGGGAGAAGACTCGGCGCGTGTACTGTCGTGAGTCACTCATAGCCTAGAATAATCCCTACCCCCCCCCCCTCCTTTCTCCCACTCAACTTTTATGCATTACCTCCGTTCTGCAGTGCCAGCCAGCTGTTGTCAAGCCTCATAGGACGACTGAGACTCTCTTAGATGACCGTACAGCAAAACTTACAATCGCGAAAAGCATCAGTGTGCATCCTAGAGTCTTCCTTCCTGTCCATGTAACATAGACATCTGTCAACATCAAATCATCAATGACGGAACAGTAGCACAACTGGCGAATCATGGCACAACGAACTGACTGAAGTTTAGCAAAGGAAACGTCACCGAAGTTGCATTATTGCACCATTTTGTACATGTTTAAATAAACGAACGAACGTAGTTCTTCCCACTGAATTGATTACCGATATTATCTATATGTTCAAGCAGCTACCATACCTTAAACGGAGGCAAAATCTACTGAAAATGCACGGATAAATTACAGAGTTGAAGGATGTAAAATAAAATCCACAAAATAAAATCCATACAGAGACAGAAATGTAGCAATAAACAGAAGTTTCGATCTCGAGAGTAAAAACTGAGTAGCTGATGCAGACGTCGATGATGTATATGGCCCAACAACTTATTAAATGAACAAGAAACACAAGATGTGCCAGTATCAGATTTTGAGGAATCATCACAGCTATACTGAATCACACAGCGCTCTGTAAGTTGTCTAACCTTTCTTCATAAATTAGTATACTGTCTTTATCTTTATTTTAGGGTACTTCCAATTAGTTTCTACAATAAATCGTAAAAGAAAGTACTTACCAATACACGAAAATTACTAAACAAAAAGATATCTCACCAACACACACACACACACACACACACACACACACACACACACACACACACACACACGAACGCGCGCACGCGCGCACGCGCGCGCGCGCACACACACACACAACGCAATGCTAACAACAAATTCGCGTGCGCTCATAGGCTAAGCCTAGGGACCGATGACCACAGCAATTCGGTCCCACAGTCCTTACTACAAATTTCCAGTTTTCAAAAAATTCGCTCCGCGTAAACAACAATGGACGTCAGCGCACCGAAATATGACAGTTGGCAGCACTGCCAGCAAAATAACAAGAAACTCATGGATATAGACATAGCTGGTGGCACGTGGAATGCAAAAGTTTTTAAAATACTGAGCAAATGATCAAGGAACTTTCTGCTAGACTGAACAAACCAACAACAAACAGTGCACTACATCACGGATGTAAATAGACGATGTTAGAAGTCGTAAGTAGAATTAATAAGATTTCAAGCTCGTCAAAGAAGTGGTGTAGCTTATGAAAAGAGACGAACACTAAAAACTAAATAAATGTTTAAAATTATGTAGACACATCTCTTATATAAGTAAATCATGTGTTGCAGGCCTCTGAAGATGCTGCAGGAAAGAAAAAAAACTAGATGTGTACAGTTACCATTTAAAAATCTGTTTATAGGGTCACAGTAAAGATCGTTATATAAAAATTAAACCTCAATAATGGGGATTCATTGCTATAATAATTTCTCCCTAATTTCCCACCCACACATTTAGAGATATCAAATTTGAGACATCTCATCGTGATGGGAATACCTTATGTTCTCGATCACAGTTTGGTACATTCGAAGCAGGTACTCTCACATTGTTACAACTTTGAAATTAGTTTTTGATGTTAATCATGAAAATCATTTAACACTCAGGAAAAATCCAGTTCGATTGCGTTCGTAATCATACACCCGATGTGTCATCTTTTATTCGTTTCTGAGAAACGAAGCCACGTTAACAATAGTTTCGTATCCTTCAGCTTTAACCGAATATATCACTTCTCTTATCAGACCTAACACCTTCCGTAAACTACATAATTGTAAAATGTACAATAGTGTATGAATGGCAGCAATGGTGCAACATCTTCTCTTTATTCCCCTTGCAGTTATTTTTAATTATTGGCTCGAACTCTAATTCCGTCAAATATTCGCGGGTGGTAATGAGAGATACTGAAGTACATTGGTAGGCCGCCATTCCTTTCATCAGTATAGGGTGAAGAATGTGTATCTGCTTCAGTTGTAAGCCTGTTATGAGTGAGCGCTTTGTATAGCTCGACTGACGAACCATAGCCGAATGCCGCGATGTGGAAATTACCTACAACCCCGTTAAGAACGGGGAGAGGCGACTGCATGTAGTGCCGGTATTCGTCCGGCACACCAGAACTGTTGCTGCGAGTAATTGTAGAACAGTGGTAAATTAGAATGACTACTGGTGAGAAAACATTGACGCTAGTGACTTACAAGCATGGTATATGGTATTTCATTCTGCGTCAATAGTGCTTTGAAACCGGGAATACCCTCTTCTTGGTCGAGCTATTACATCAGCATATCAGTATCCAGCGCTGAATACTCGTCAGAGGCGCTACACAGTTTAAAATTATGCTTGTGTTTTACATGTGTGTGAAATAAAGACAATTCAAGCGAGAATTTCCGTTGATCTTAATTCCATCGTTAAAAATCTCTTTCAATTATCGAACTGCCTCATCTTGATAATTGTTAAGAAGTGTAGGCGAAAAGCTGCATCCTTGTGTAAGTTGTTTGTTTTTGACTACAAGCTATGTTACAGCATCATTTACATGCAAAATTATACATTGTTGGCGGAGAATGAAGATGTCCTAGGACGGGGAATAGGTTTAGTTAGAAAGATTTGTGACGAGTATCATTTGAAAATTTCAGATTAAAAAACAAAATCAGTCGCTTTTAAAGAAAACCGTCCTGTAGAGACAAAAATTATGATTAATAATAGAACAGGACAAGCATTTTGACGCTTTAGGCTGCGACGTCACACATGAGTATGACGAAGGCAGAAGAAATTAGCTAAGTTCAGGATTATAGGTGGAGCAATAGACAGATGTCTAAAAAATAAGACGAAGAATGAAAAAAAGATTGAAATTTTACAAGACAGTGACAGTTCCAATGCTTGTTTATACAGGGTGCGGCAGCGTTCGTAGTAGGACATTAAAAACACACCATCAGGCAGTAACTGTAATTTATTTATTACGTCAATTAATAGTTAAATGTATGCCATTTACTAATGTGTAAGTCATTGTCCACTGCGTGGATTACTTTTTGAATATGACTCCTGTCAAATTATGCCTCTTCTGCACAAGACATTCATCTAGGCGGCGTTGGGAGCTTTCCGTAAGTCGGCGTAACGTATTTCCTGGGACATTGCCGACGGCAGCTCTGATTCGATCCTTCATCTCAGGAATGGTGGCCAGAATTTTCATGGATTTCTTACGACATACATTTCCCGGTAGAGTAATTTCCCGTTTTGGTGACATTTCCTGGCCGCCTCGCTCACCTGACCTTTCATGTGCAGACTTTTTCCTTTGGGGCAACCTGAAGCGAGAAGTGTTCCGAACGCGTTGTGCCACCATTCCTGAGTTGAAGGATAGCATCGGAACTGCCGTCGGCAATGTCCCAGGGAATACGTTACGCCGAATTATGGAAAGCTCCCAACGCCGCCTAGATGAATGTGTTGTGCAGAGGGGGCATCATTTGACAGTAGTCATATTCAAAAAGTAATCCACGCAATGGACAATGCCTTACACATTGGTAAATGGATACCTTTAAATATTAATTGACCTAAGAGGTATTAAATAAATTACAGTTACTGCCTGATGGTGTGTTTTTAATATCCTACTATGAACGCTGCCGCACCCTGTATAAGTGAAAGATGGGTTATAAGTGAACATCAAGAAAGTCGATATAAGCAACAGAGATGAGGTTTCTAAGAGCAGTAGAGGGATGCACAAGAGCCAAAATATTTCGAAATCTGGAAATTAAGTAAGAGCGGAATATACTTAATATCCTCAATAAAATACAAGCAGGAATGAACAGCTTGAAAGAATGGTGTAAGCCTGTTGGGAGAAGGCGAAAGAACGATTGGGACCGGGGAAGCTATGGGAACTGTAACAGGCAAAACAAATAAGGGCCCAATGCTTGAAGTAAAGATGATGTGCTAAAAAAATGGGAGGAAAACAGTGAAACCCAGTTGTGCCGTACAGCCTGCTCCTCTCGAGCTGTAAGTCCTTTCAGAATATACGAAGCAGTCTCGCGCAACAGTTTCGTGTACTGCGAACGTGATCCCCACCGCGAAACGTGTATAGCGTGGCGGTTTCATGACGAGGCAGACTACAGTCTGTTTTTGGGTGCGTGTAGAATTCCCTCGCTTCTCTCGTTTCGCGCAGTGTAAACCTCGTCACTTGGTGCGCATAGTAGAATGAACCGTGAGGAAAGCATTCCCCTCATGACATTTTGCACAAAGACTAGTTGCTTTTTGAGTTTCCAGAGAAAAATCCCATCACAATGGGGCAAAAGGAAGTGAGGAAATGAGCACGATTCTTCAGCTACCAGTTCTAACTTCGAAATAAAAAAGATAGAACTCTGTTGCTGTCAGAAGGAAACGAAAGGGGGGGGGGACGAGAAGCAAGATCACTGGACTAAGTGTGGAAATTAAGTACTTCATGCGTGCGTCTACTTAATAATTTATAATGTTTCTCTGGGATTATGTTCCTGACTGTATCGTCAATGGGCTCTGCTGTCATTTGCGGCATAAGTTGGTTCCCTTATTGGAGCCAAAGACAGAATAACCACTTGCTCCGCCAGTGGCGACATGATTTCATTTCCTCTTTCTCACAGACCACCGTCTTGAGGAATTTGGATGCAGCAGACTTTGTCAAAAGTCCTACAGATCATGTTGACATGGTTGTCTCAGTCAGACATATATCTCATCCTTTACATGTATGTTCTGCGTAACGTATCACTCTGTGTAAATGAAAGGCCAAGACAGCGTTTTCGTGGAACATCTGACGCAACTATTTCGCGGGGAACATCTTAACAGACGGATGATCATTGAAAATGCCTGATGTCCTTTCTTCGTAAGATTAAGGGGAAATGTTAAGGATTGGATCCAAGCCATCAGTGAATAGTCCGATGTTCAGAAGCTTTCCCTTGACAGCTCAACACTATTAACTTTTCAGATAACTTACTGGAATGCAGCTGGGTGACAGTTAACAACTGCCGTCACTTCCTCCACGTGCACAACCTGAAACTCCAGCAAGTAAATGCTGTGCAAGTGAATTCCACAAGATAAAACACACACACTCACACACACACACGAACCAATTTCGACATGTGCTCACTTTTTAATCAATAACCATTACCAAGTGCACACAGATGGATTTGCGATGGGAAGCCCTTGTCACCTATTACTGCAAATTTGTTTGTGGAAGATTTCGAGGAAATTGCCTTGAAATCGGCGGCTTTGCAACCTCCGTGTTTTCTCAGATATGTGGGGGATATGTCGTTTGGCCTCATGGCAGTGAGAACTTGAACGACTTCTTAGAACACGTGAATTCACCTCCACCCGAATATTCGTTTCAGGGTGGAGATGCAAAATAACGGTTGCTTCCCTACCTTGATGTGTTCGTCAGATGAAAGGCTGGTGGTACATTGGGACATGCTGTTTATAGGACTCCTACTCACATTGATTTCTATCTACAGGCTAACAGCTGTCACGGTCCGGCTCAGTGTGAAGGTGTACTTCGTACCTCGGCCACGTCAGAGTTGGTCAGTCGGATGAGTGATGACAGTACCGATTTGGCACCAAGGACTGCGCCTTCCTACTTTACGAAGGGAGAATCTCTAAGTAGACTGGTCGTATTTTGCGGAAATATGACGTGAAATGCGTTTCCCCAGCTCCATCTAAGATTAGGGTCCTATAAAGTTCCGTGAAGGATGATCTTGGTTGGCGTCAGGCAGGTGTCTATCGTATTCCTTTTAGCTGTGGTATGTCATATATACCGCAGGTCAGATTATCAGGGCAGTGGAGGACCGGTACACTGAGCTTAAGCGTCACTCACACAACAGCCGAGCAAAGCTGCAATTGCAGAAAATTTTCTTGGTACCGGTTGTCCTGTGGAGCGTAACACGGAGATTCTGGCATTCACTTCAAGCTATTGGGATAGAGCTACTAACGAAGCAGACGAGATTAAATCAGCAAGTCACCTTGTACATAGAGGCAGAGATTCTTCGTGTAATCCTGCTCTCTCCCGTGTCAAAAGACAGAGGGACAGAGTTAATGCTGTACCACGAGTTGCTTGGAAATTTTTACTATCGATAACTTCTTGCGTTAGTCATATTTGGTTGTGTGGTGGCGCGAGCGTTTGGTGTGTGTGTGTGTGTGTGTGTGTGTGTGTGTGTGTGTGTGTGTGTGTGTGTGTTTGTGTGTGTGTGTGTGTTTATCTCCCCGGAATTACTCTGCAAAACGACGTTTCAAATTCACTTTCACAGCGCTTGTTAGCTGCAGTTTTGTCTTCAAAATGAGAGGGTGTGCACCTGTTGAAAGCTCTGCGACTGTCTAGTCGTCACCCGGCTGAATTCCTGTTAGCTACCTGTACGTTGTATAAGCCGGGAAGAACTGAAGTTTCACACTGTTAACATTTATTCTTCCAAGAGGATCGACCCAGTTACCTCTTGGTCAGTTATCATACCAATGGCTTGGTTTGGTGACCTCGACTACGAAGATTGGAACTGAAATAAAAAAAAAAAGCACTCCGTCTTCAGGCCACGAATGGTCTACCGGGACCATCCGACCGCTGTGTCATCCTCAGTGGAGGATGCGGATAGGAGGGGCGTGGGGTCAGCACACACTCTCCCGGTCGTTATGTTGGCACTCTTGACCGAAGCCGCTACTATTCGGTCGAGTAGCTCCTCAATTGGCATCACGAGGCTGAGTGCACCCCGAAAAATGGCAACAGCACATGGCGGCCTGGATGGTCACCCATCCAAGTGCCGACCACGCCCTACAGCGCTTAACTTTGGTGATCTCACGGGAACCGATGTATCCACTTCGGCAAGGCCGTTGCCCGGTACTGAAATAAGCGTAAATGAAATGGAAGATGACAGCGACCCTTTCTTGAGAAATAGTAATCAACTATATTTTTGATATTGGCTTTCTGCACTGTTTGGTTAATTTAACCGTTTTGCAGGTCTTCAGACCCCGCTTCGCGCAAGAATACACGGTATCGAGTGAGGGAGTGTCAGTCTTACGCAGCAGGACGCTACCAGGAGAGGTGTGCCTAGCCGCTTCTGACGTCAGAGCCGCGGGCTGGTTGGAACGTTGCCTCAGGGACCTGGCAAACGATCCCATGCGGCGCGTCACCTCTGCTTCTGTAATGCGTGTCAGCGGCGCAAATTGTGCACGGCTGGGGTGTCTGTCAAACAGAGATGAAGGCGTCCGGCGCATCCAAGCGATGCGACAGTGGCGCGGTATGACCCATCTGCTGGCCTCGGGCCATTCTGCTACTGAGTCAGGACACGTGTTACTTGGCACCGCGTCGCTAATTCTGTTATTTACACCTGTAATCTGCAAACCACAGTGATGTGCATGGCACAGGTTACGTCCCATTGCACCAGTTATTAGGGTTTATTCCCGTTCAATTCACCTACGGAGAAGAGTAATTGTTTATATACCTCTGAGTTTGCTGTAATTAATCTACTCTTGTCCTCCCGATCCCTTTCTGAGCGATACCTATGGAGTTGTATATTTCTAGAGGCATCATTCAAATCCGGATCTTGAAACTTTGTTAGTACTTTCTCTAGGGATAGTTTATGTCTACGTGGGGGGGGGTCTGTCAGTTCAGTTTCGTCAGCATCTTGCGACACTCTCCCATGGGTCAAACAAACCTGTAACGACTTGTGCTGCACTTCTCCGTCTGCACTCAATATCCCTCGCTAGTTCTATTTGATGCGGGTCCCACACACTTGAGCAATATTCTAGAATTTATAAACAATCTTCCTTTGTAGACTGATTCCATTTCCCCAGTATTCTACCAATAAACCAAAATCTACCACCTGCTTTATCCACGACTGGGCCTATCTGATCTTTCGATTGCATTAACCATGGTATAGGGATAGCGTCTTTGATCAGTAACCAAAACGTCCTCGGTCCTTGGTTTGAAACACGCCACTGCTTGCCTTTTGATTAATAATCAGCATTGGCGGCCGAAGACTTCCGGCATAAGTTGTCACCCTCGTTCTGCCAACGGCCTTGTCAAAGAGGGCGAAGGAGCGGGCAGAGGCTCAGGGCGTCGTTTTGTCCTTCGATTGGGAAACTGCCCCTAAAGGCCGAGGAATCAACAATGATCTACGGCATGAGGATGCAGAAGGCAATGGAAACCACTGCATTAAAGACACAACGTGTATCCCCAGGACATGTGCCCTGTAATTCAAAAAGTGTCATGAGCAGCTCTCCGCTGGCGAAAGATTCCGGAATAGTCCCCAATTCGGATCTCCGGTAGAGGACTGCCAAGGGGCAGGTGACAATGAGAAAAAGATTGAATGATCTTCGTGAGGATAACGTTTTACTAGTCGGGTCGTAGGTTGTCAGAAGCTTGAATGTGGTAGGGAAGCTAGAAAATCTGCAAAGGGAAATGCAAAGACTCAATCTAGATATAGCGGGGGGTCAGTTAAGTGAAATGGAAAGCAGGCAAGGAGTTCTGGTCAGATGAGTATAGGGTAATATCAACAGCAGCATAGAATGATATAACGGGAGTAGGATTCGTTATCAATAGAAAGGTAGGGCAAAGAGTGTGTTACAGTGAACAGTTCTATTATAGGCCTGTTCTTATCATAATAGACAGCAAACCAACACTGACAACGGAAGTTCAGGTATAGATGCGGCGTCGCAAGCTGAAGATGAACAGATAGAGAAAGTATATGAGGATATTGAAAAGGTAATACAGTACGTAAAGGGAGATGAAAATCAAATAGTCATGGAGGACTGCGATGCAGTTGTAGGGGAAGGAGTAGACGATAAGGTTACAGGAGAATGTGGGCTTCGAACAAGGAATGAGAGAGGAGAAAGACTAATTGAGGTCTGTAACAAATTTCAGCTAGTAATAGCGAATACTCTGTTCAAGAATCACAAGAGGAGGCGGTATACTTGGTAAAGACCAGGTGATATGAAAAGATTTCCGTCAGATTACATCATGGTCAGACTGAGATTCCGATACAAGATTCTGGATTGTAAGGTGTACCCAGGAGCAGATACAGACTCAGATCACAATGTAGTAGCTATGAAGCGTAGGCTGAAGTTTAAGAGATTAGTCAGGGAGAATCAATACGCATAAAAGGGGGATACGGAAGTACTAAGGGATGACAAGACATGCTACAGACACAGCAATAAGGAACATCTCCATAGGCAGTACAGTTGAAGTGGAATGGACATCTCTAAAAAAGGCAATCACAGAAGTTGGAAAGAAAAACATAAGTACAAAGAAAGTGACTGCGTAGGTAACAGAAAAAATACTTCAGTTCATCGATGAAACAAGGAAGTACAAAAATGTTCAGGGAAATTCAGTATTACAGAAATACAAGTCGGTGAGGAATGAAATAAATAGTGAGTGCAGGAAAGCTAAGAGAAACGGCTGCAGGAAAAGTGAAGAAATCGAAAAAGAAATAATTGTCGGAAGGACTGGTGGTGGTGGTTAGTGTTTAACGTCCCGTCGACAACGAGGTCATTAGAGACGGAGCGCAAGCTCGGGTTAGGGAAGGATTGGGAAGGAAATCGGCCGTGCCCTTTCAAAGGAACCATCCCGGCATTTGCCTGAAACGATTTAGGGAAATCACGGAAAACCTAAATCAGGATGGCCGGAGACGGGATTGAACCGTCGTCCTCTCGAATGCGAGTCCAGTGTGCTAACCACTGCGCCACCTCGCTCGGTCCTCGGAAGGACTGACTTAGCTCTTAGGAAAGTCAAAATAGCCATCGGTGACGTTAAAATCAAGGGTGGTAGCATTAAGAGTGCAAAGGGAATTCCACTGTTAAACGCAGAGGAGAAAGCGGATAGGTAGAAAGAGTACATTGAAGGCCTCCATGAGGGGGAAGATTTGTCTGATGTGATAGAAGAAGAAACAGGAGTCGATTTAGAAAAGATAAGGGATCCACTATTAGAATCAGAATTTAGGAGAGCTTTGGAGGACTTAAGGTCAAATAATAAGTCAGAAGGGATAGATAACATACCATCAGAACTTCTAAAATCATTGAGGGAAGCGGCAGCGAAACGGTTATTCACGTTGGTGTGTAGAATGTATGAGTCTGGCAACATACCATCCGACTTTTGGAAAAATACCATCCACACAATTCCGAAGACTGCAAGAGCTGACAAGTGCGAGAATTATCTCACAATCAGCTTGACAGCTCATGCATCCAAGTGGCTTGCAAGAATAATATACAGAAAACTGAGGATGTGCTAGATGATCAGTTTGGCTTCTAAAAGGGTAAAGGCACCCGAGAGGCAATTCTGAGGTTGCCGTTGATAATGGAAGCAAGACTGAAGAGAAATCAAGACACGTTCATAGGATTTGTCGACCTGGAAAAAGCGTTCGACTATGTGAAATAGTGCACGATATTCGAAATTTTGAGAAAAATAGGGGTAAGCTATAGGGTCAGACAAACAATACACAATACGTACAAGAGCCAAGAGGGAATAATAAGAGTGGACGACCAAGAACGAGGTGCTCGGATTAGAAAGCGTGTAAGACAGGGATGTAGTCTTTCCCGCCTACTGTTCAATCTGTATGTCGAAGAAGCAATGATGGAAATAAAAGAAAAGTTCCGGAGTGAAATTAAGATTTAAAGTGAAATATCAATGATACGATTGCTATCCTGAGTGAGAGTGAAGAAGAATTAAATGATCTGCTGAACGGAATGAACAGTCTACTGAGTACACAGTATGGTTTGAGAGTAAATCGGAGAAAGACGAAGGTAATGAGAAGTAGCAGAAATGAGAACAGCGAGAAACTTAACATCAGGATTGATGGTCACGAAGTCAATGAAGTTAGGGAATTCTGCTACACAGGCAGTAAAATAACCAATGACGGACGGAGCAAGGACATCAAAAGCAGACTATCACTGGCAAAAAGGGTATTCCTGGCCAAGAGAAGTCTACTAGTATCAAACACAGGCCTTAATATGAGCGAGAAATTTCTGAGAATGTACGTCTGGAGCACAGCATTGTATGGTAGTGAAACATGGGCTGTAGGAGAACCGGAACAGAAGAAAATCGAAGCATTCGAGATGCGGTGCTACAGACGGATGCTGAAAATTAGGTGGACTGATAAGATCTGCGCAGAGGAAAGGAATATGTGGGAAACGCTGACAAGAAGAAGGGACAGGATGATAGGACATCTCTTATGACATCAGGGAATGATATCCATGGAACTAGAGGGGCAACTAGAGGCAAAAACTGTAGAGAAAGACAGAGACTGGAGTACATCCAGTAGATAATTAAGGACGTAGGTTGTAAGTGCTACTCTGAGATGAAGAGTTTGGCACAGGAGAGGAATTCGTGACGGGCCGCATCAAACCCGTCAGAAGACTGATAACACGAAATAAAAAAAAAAAGTCCCTACGAAGTGCTACACCCAGATAACTGTATATTTTGGCCGATTCCAACCGTGACTCATTGGTATTATAGTTATAGGGTTTCGTGAAGAGCACAGTAGCACAGTTTTACATTTTTGAACATTTAAATCAAATTGCCAATCTTTGCACCACTTTGAAATCTTGTCAAGATCTTAGAGAATATTTAGGCAGTTTCTTTTAGACAATCCTTCATTACACATAACTGCATAATCTCTGCAAAAGACTGAGGTTACTATTAAGATTGTTACGAAGATCATTAATACACGCCATGTAGTGCATGGGTCCTAACACACTTCTACATCTGACGATTACTGTCCGTCTCAGATAACATACTGCATCCTTCCTATCAAAAAACCATCAATCCAGTCACAAATTTCGTTTGGTATCCCATGTGACCGTACTTTTAACTTCTATCAGTCATACCCTCCGTCTTGCAAACGGTGGGTGAATACTACGGTGTGGGATTCTTCTGCGTTATCTCAGCGGCCCAGGAACAAAATAGATCACAGCGTCGATTTCACGTTACGGGGAGGAGCGACTGCCCCGTATTAAATCCGACTCGTTATTTAAGGATAGGCGCTTGTGTGAGCCGACAAGCCTGGCTTTTGTTTTTAGGTTGTTTCGAACGTCTAACTAGGTAACTACCGGTCTGTTATCCGCGTCTCGCGGCCGATTGCATTGTATTGTATGGAACTGGGGACCCAGAAACGACGGAAAGGCTTCGTCCCCGCGCCACACCGCAGTCCACTCACCTCACCGCCGCCCTGCACCGTACCCAGGGTTATTGTGCGGTTCGGCCCCCAGTGCCTTCCCCCCCCCCCCCTTCCCCACACACACACACACACACACACACACACACACACACACACACACCGGGAACGTCTCACACCAGACGAGTGTAACCCCAGTGTTTGCGTGGTAGAGTAATTATGGTATACACCTCCGCGGAGAAAGTGTTTGCACAGGGCGACATAGCTCGCCTCCGATACACGCCATGTAAACACTTAGAACTCTTTCTCCCAGTTGAACATGGCATTTACTCCTGATGCAGACGGATGGGGTACACGAATTCCGTAGTGTGTGTGTGTGTGTGTGTGTGTGTGTGTGTGTGTGTGTGTGTGTTTTGGAGGGCGGTTATTGGGGGAGGGGGGTAGTATTGACGTCATGGAAGGGAATCTGGCCACCATCTACCACTAACATTGGGAAAAGCCATATAACAACGCCGACCTCGCAGAGAAGCGTGAAACAGCGTCTAAGAAGAAAGACTTTAGAGATAAATAGCCAGAGGAAGTGTATTATTTTATTTGACTATTTTCGCTCATCAGATGAGAGCGCCTTCAGATATTCATTGTTCTAGAGGCAACAGGTTGGAAGTGTAAAGTGCCGCTCACCACCACAGTCAGCACAAGTTGGTGTCAGCTGGGTCAAAGTTATCAGCCAATTTTATCGAGAGAGGTCACTAGAGATTGCTCCTGATGAACCATTTGTTGAATGCGGACTTCAAGATCGGCACTTCTTGCATGCTGGCACTGATTTTTACCTTCAACCTTCGTACTATCCCAAATTCGGCCACAACAGTATAGACGCAGACCTTTCATCAAACTAGATTCTTCAATATACAATGTCTACTGAAGTCTTACAAAGAAGAAATATGAGATGACTGCGTTAGTTCCTAAGTTAGTTAATGAAAAAGGAAATTCCCTGGTTTTACAGCGCAACGGAGAACAGCTTAAAAAAATGGGTAGCTCAGTAAAATAGAATGTCGGGAGCAGGCGTACGGCCCTGTACTCCAAATGAAGACAATGTGGCAGAAGGCAGCTTTGGAGCTAACGTCTCGCTGAGGCTGAGGAACAGCAGTTGGGCTGTGGCCTTGTTGCAAGTACCGACCCAGCATTCGCCTGAAGTTGTAATGGGCACAGGAAACCTAGACCAGGGTGACTGAATGGTGCTTTCAATCGCGTAATCACTCAAACTCCTCTCGTAAGAGAAAATGAGCCACATGAATGTGGGATTACAGAGTTATATTGAAAATTAAGAAGATAGATGAAGGATGACATGAACAGCTGTTACATAGAACGTGGCAGAAACATGTCTCTGGAGAACGTCCATTGGGAAGTTTAAAAGAAAGGGGGCATTTTGATACTACTTATAGGGCATTAAGAGTAGCAGAACTCTTAGAACGTAGACAAGAGAGTCGGATGTAGCAGATACTGAAATATGTCAAGATTGACATGGTATATAAACAAATTCTCGACTGTATCTAGGTAGTCAAAATGTCAGAGTAACATAATTGCTCATACAGAGGAAACTCTATTATGTCCTTAGTGTACCTCCTGTCCTGAGACTGATAAAGAAAAAGTTCATTTTTAGCTTTCATCGTTATCATAAATTTACGGGAAATTTGACAGTGAGCGACCAAAAATCCATTCCATAATTTGTTTTATATAATGCTAAAGCTACTTCGAGGAGAGAATACGGTGAGAGGGAATAAGGGAGCGGGGAGAAGTCGGCGAAATAGTAGTTAAAACCTGCTGAAATCATTTCATAGCGTCAAATTCAAAAACTAATAGAAAGCGTATTCGACAACGCCAATCGTTCATACCACTGCTTCCGTCACCTTGTAATCGGTTCTCTGTCGCCTTTTTCATGGACCTTTGCTGGGTGCTAAGTTACCAACTACAGTCTGTATTGCTTGGACAGTCGAAGAAGCCTCTCAGATTAGGTACTACTCTTTACGATGGGGAATCTGGCATGGACAAGTGGTAATCCAAAATGTTTCCTCAACGTGCATCAGTACGACCCTATGAACTGCAGCCCCGTGTCTTTTGGACTGGTGTATCCGTAAATGTGTAGTTCTTACCAATGGTTGGACAGACATATATGCGTAAACTGACTGCTTATGGCTGTCAATGATGACATAGGTGACTCCTACATTTACGAACACGTGAAGAGCTTACCTGCAGACAATGTGGTTCTTCATCGGTGATGCTACATTACCTGCCATGTTATTGCATTTTCAGTCCATTTTTGTGTTTGCACCTGTGTAGATGTAACACTAACGAACTATATACTCCTATGCTGTGTACTAATTAATTGTGGAACACTAAAATTTATACTCTGAGTAGCATATTAATATTTGTACATCAATACCGACAAAAATAATGAACTTATGCAAGAAATTTAACGGTTTATCTCTTCTGAGATCTAAAAACAGGAAAGGACAGCTTAACTGAGAGCTACTAAATGAAGTAATTCATATGCAGTAACAGTGTGGAAAGAAGGAATCATGATTTGTGCTTCGAGAGAACTAAACTGTGGCATGGCACCATTGTTGGTAAACCTGGGGAGAGGAAGGGTTGTGTTGGACGGAAGGAGGCTCTCCGCGCAAAAAAGCAAGCACATAGATTAGAAAAAATGGTGCAAATGGCTCTGAGCACTATGTGACTTAACATCTGAGGTCATCAGTCCCCTAGAACCTAGAACTACTTAAACCTAATTAACTTAAGGACATCACACACATTCATGCCCGGGCAGGATTCGAACCTGCGACCGTAGGAGCCGCGCGGTTCCGGACTGAAGTGCCTAGAACCGCTCGGCCACCGCGGCCGGCACATAGATTAGCTCAGTCGGTAAAAGCACTGCCTGCGAAAGTTAAGAATCCGTCCAGATGCTGTGGCAGGTACCAAATGTTAACTGTATATAGTAAGAACCAGCCACAAGTTTGTTTTGGTTTGTTTATTAAAAACACAGTTGTCGTTTTCGAATTGATCATTCACCTTCACACGGCGTACGTGTTTTTATCAATACACGGGAACACTGGATTAACTGTAGGTTACTGAACCCTCGTACAATTGACAATTGCTGTAGGACATAAAACTGGGCATTTTGTGTTTAATTTCGCACGTAACAAACCATTGCAGATCTAATAATTGTAATTAACTAATGCATAACGTACAAATTATGACTTACTTTGATAAAACTTGGAATAGCACACTCTACGACGCTTTAGTAGCAATGAAACACTTTCCCCGCTTTGGTGTTCTTGGGTTGATGAGTTGCCTTGGATTCACCACCAGAAACATTTGCTTTTATCGTCTGTCTCGTAACAATAACATTTTTGTTGTTATTCATGTTTGCACTCAATCACTATGTTCTTCGTTATGATTCAGGTTCGTTGGGCAACAATGTAGATTATTTCCCTATATGATATGAGTCAGTCAAAACAGTTGTTGTTGACCAGTGAATAGATGTATAGGCGGCAGTGTTTTTATGTAATTACGAAGTACTTCATAAGTATTATTCTTTCTAAACAGATGATAAAAATAAATGTCGCTGGTGGTGATTTCACGACAGCTCATCTTTAAACCGATGTTCACGCGTTTTGATGAAAACATGTAAGCCATCTGAATATGAAAACTGTAACGATGGTTTTTTTTAAGAAAATATAGCAAATAGTTGCTGTTGTGAACCACCAACGTTCTCTGACACGTAACAGATACAGTTCTCTTATAATGTTATTATTTGAGAAACAAGCACGGTACGTAAGTATTTTGTTTATCGTCTAGAATCACTCTTGCCGGCCGTTGTGGCCGTGCGGTTCTAGGCGCTCCAGTCCGGAACCGCGCTGCTGCTACGGTCGCAGGTTCGAATCCTGCCTCGAACATGGATGTGTGTGATATCGTTAGGTTAGTTAGGTTTAAGTAGTTCTAAGTTCTAGGGGACTGATGACCTTAGATGATAAGTCCCATAGCGCTCAGAGCCATTTGAACCATTTTTGAAGAATCACTCTTCAGGAATGGGGTCCACTCCGTTGAATTCTGTCGTGAAAAGTAAGTAAAAACACCTTCAGCCGTCCTTATGATTTGATTTTATTATATTTTGTCCCTACCAGTTTCAACGCTTCTGTGCGTCATCTTCAGGCTGTTTATGATGCGATACAGGTTGATATGACCCCCATGCATACCTCATGCATACCCCCATGTTGACAACAGATGTGGTATGCATGGGGGTCATATCAACCTGTATCGCACCATAAACAGCCTGAAGATGACGCACTTAAGCGTTGAAACAGTTAGCGACAAAATAAAATAAACTCATAACGACGGCTGTAGGTGTTTTTATTTACTTGTCACGATAGTAAACGGCTGTCGTCCCAGAGACCTCCTGCTAAAAGGATGGACGTAAAAAAAACCTTGAATTTTATTCTACATCGTCGATTGACCTAAGCAGTACTACGTCAAGAAATAAGCGCATTTAGGCACGAATTAAAATCTTTTAGACCGAGGACTGTTCACGCTTCCCCAACACTGATCAGCTTCGGCAACCAGAAATATGGCGTTGTGAGATTTGTCACATAACAGCTAATCGATACCGAAGTTCGTGGCGTGAATTTCTTGGGACCGCTGCGCCGGCGTCAGCACGAGTTGGACTCACCAGCTGCACCAGCTTGATGATGCCGGGCGTGGTCCTGAAGTAGGGCACGTTGATGCCGAAGGGCAGGCGGCTGGCGCCCTGCGGGCCCGGGTCGCTGTTCACCTGGGCGGTGCCCGTCGTGACGGTGACTTTGGTCTCAGCCATCATGGCGCGCACACTACAACACGCAGTACACGGGACGAGCGGACGGGATGGGTTATCGCGGCGCGCGGCTGCCCTCTACTGGCCCACTGCTCGCGGCCACGCTTTTCGCTGCGGGCAGGATAGCAGCAGCAGCGGAGGCGAGGTACTGCGAGCGGGGGGAGCCAGATCTGCCTTGGCCAGCAGTAGGGAAGGCACGGGAGGGGGCAGCTTTTGCGCAACCGCCCGCTGCAGCCGACACGGTTGTTAGTGTTTTCCTCCTGAGACCACCAGACCGACACCGCCACTACCCAGGTAGTACAACTGGCATCGCTGCACCGACACCAGGGCGCCAAGAAGGCAATAAGTAATAAGTGATCAGCGGCGCTTCTTGTAGTCTTACGGCTCAAAATCAACCAGTATTGCACCCCTTTCCCACAGGGGATGCCAGGTGCGGCGAAATCAAGTAAAGTGTGTACAAAACTACGAGGGCAATCCCAAAAGTAAGGTCTCCTATTTTTGTAAGTACATAGACCTGTTTATTTCTACAATGGTTTACATCAGATTACAGCTTGAACATTTAGCTATTTTTCGACATAATCACCATTTCGGTCTATGCATTTTTGTAGACGCTGTGGCAGTTTTTGCATGCCCATGTCAAACCGGCTCGCCGCCATGTTGTTCAGAAAGTTATGAATCTCTTCTTTCACCTTGTAAGTAAGCTGTTTAGGTTTTTATGTTGGTAACGCCATGCAGCGTTCTATATGAAAATCACTGACTGTGCTGTGTGCAGCCTGTGGCTGGTCTGCATTGTTGGAATATTCGCCATTGTAGCGTTGGGCAGTTGGCTGTTAACAGCGCGTAGCGTTGTTCAGTTAGAGGTGAGCCACCAGCAATTGTGGATGTGGGGAGAGAGATGGTGGAGTTTTGAGAGCGTATGATCTGGACGTGTGTCCATCAGAGACAGTAAATTTGTAAGACTGGATGTCATGAACTGATATATATATATTATGACTTTTGAACACTATTAAGGTAAGTACATTGTTTGTTCTTTATCAAAATCTTTCATTTGCTAACTATGCCTATCAGTAGTTGGTGACTTCAGTAGTTAGAATCTTTTATTTAGCTGGCAGCATCGGCTCTCGCTGTATTGCAGTAATTTGAGGAACGAAGATTTTTTCGAGGTAAGTGATTCATGAAAGGTATAGGTTATTGTTAGTCAGGGCCATTCTTTTGTAGGGATTATTAAAAGTCAGACTGCGTTGCTCTAAAAATATTGTGTGTCAGTTTAGTATTGATCAGAATAAGTAAAGAGAGTAATGTCTGAGTACGTTCAGTTTTGCTCAGCTGTTTGAAAAGCAAATAATGTAAGAGGTTTATCAGCACAGTCATTCATAAATTTTTTTAAGGGGACGTTTCATAACCTCATCGTCGGAGCTGAATCGCTTTCTGGCCAAATTTTCTGTTAACCTAGGGAACAGGTGATAGTCACTGGACAGCAAGTCAGGACTATAGGGTGGGTGGGTGATTATGTTCCACTGAAACTGTTTCAGGAGAGCAACGGTTTGCTGAGCGAAGTGTGGGCGAGCGTTGTCATGGAAAATGTGCACGCCCTTGCTCAACATTCCTCTTCTCCGGTTCTGAATTGCCCTTTTGAGTTTTTTCAGAGTCTCACAGTACCTGTCAGCGTTAATTGTGTTCCCAGCGATTCAGCTCCGACGACGAGATGAAAGAAGAGGTTCGTAGCTTTCTAAACAGCATGGTGGCGAGCTGGTATGATATGGACATACAAAAACTGCCACAGCGTCTACAAAAATGTATCGACAGAAATGGTGATTATGTCGAAAAATAGCTAAATGTTCAAGCTGTAAACTGATGTAAACCATTGTAGAAACAAACAGTTCTATGTACTTATAGAAAAGAGGAGACCTTACTTTTCTGATTACCCTCGTACTTATACAGAATTTTAGGGTGTTTAGAGGAAATTAGCATTTTGTTACGTTCGATGAGGACAGAAGCTGAAAAAAGTTTGTGTTGTGCCTTAAGGCAGGTCTTGTCATGGGGGAAGCCTCGTCATAGAGGTTCACCGCATGAGCGTCTAGGAAAGTGATTCCAGTGATGGTTTCCCGTTGCCTTCCAGTGATGATGATGAAATGATAATGAGGACAACACAACACCCAGTTCCTGAGCTGAGAAAATCTCCGACCCAGCTGGGGATCGAACCCGGGCCCCTTGGCGTGACAGACCGCCACGCTGACCACTCACAAGGGAACCTCCCCATCGCACCCCCCTCAGATTTAGTTGTAAGTTGGCACACTGGATAGGCCTCGAAAAACTGAACACAGATCAATCGAGAAAACAGGAAGAAGTTATGTGGAACTATGAAAAAATAAGCAACATATACAAACCGAGTAGTCCATGCGGAAGATAGGCAATATCATGGAGAGTCTAAACTCGGGAGCGCCGTGGTTCCGTGGTTAGCGTGAGCAGCTGCGGTACGAAAGATCCTGGGATCAAGACTTCCCTCGAGTGAAAAGTTTAATTTTTTATTTTCAGTTTATGTGACAAACTCTTATGTTTTCATCACTTTTCTGGGAGTGATTATCACATCCACAAGAAAACCTAAATCGGGCAAGGTAGAAGAATCTTTTTACCCATTCGCCAAGTGTACAAGTTAGGTGGGTCGACAACATATTCATATCATGTGACGCACATGCCGCCACCAGTGTCATATAGAATATATCAGATGTGTTTTCCTTTGGAGGAATCGGTTGACCTATGACCTTGCGATCAAATGTTTTCGGTTCCCATTGGAGAGGCATGTCCTTTCGTCTACTAATCGCACGGTTTTGCGGTGCGGTCGCAAAACACAGACAATAAACTTATAACAGTGACCAGAGACGTCAATGAATGAACGGACAGATCATAACTTTGCAAAAATAAAGAATGTAAACTTTTCACTCGAGGGAAGACTTGAACCAAGGACTTCTCGTTCCGCAGCTGCTCACGCTATCCACGGGACCACGGCGCTCCTGGGCTCACATTATCCTTGATATTGCCTATATTGCGCATGGACTACTCAGTTTGTATATTTTGCTTATTTTTTCATAGTTCCACACAACTTCTTCCTGTTTTCTCGATTGATTTGTGTTCAGTTTTTCAAGGCCTATATGGTGTGCCAACTTATAACTAAATCTGAGGGGGGTGCGATGGGGAGGTTCCCTTGTCAGTTATCGGGGCGGACGATATAAGCTGAAGTAATGAATTAAATTTTGTGCCCAGAGTCAGGACCCAGGTCTCCTGCTACAGTGGTATAGTGCTTAGTATGTTGCCTAATAAGCAGGAGACTTGGGTTCAAGTTCTGGCCGAGGCACAAATTTTAATTCATTACTTCAGTTTCTATCCTTAAAGAAGAAAATGTAATTCCATTAAATCAACTTTTTTATGTGATAAAAATGTCAACAGGAGCACCATTTTACCACCAAGCATCCACGTAAACTGTGACATTAGTGATATTCAGAGACTGTGTAGTTTCAGAGATGTTCCTGAAACCGTCGTCTGTTTACAATAAAGCATAACTGGCATTTTCGTCCTAACACGCTGAAAACAACCAGCCGCTTCACGAATAACGGCTGCAGCTTCAGCCAGACGGATAACCAGCTCTTCTGCAGCTCGGAAGGTTGCGAGAACGTGGTGGCCACAGCGCTGCATCCCTCCCAGTCCAACAATTCGGCAAAACATTAAACGTTCTCTCACAGCAACGAGAAGAGTGGTGCGCCCCCGTCGTGCTGAAATCACAATCGTTGCCTACCACCATTTCCGGTAGTACTCCACGGATAAGGATACGGTAACTTCCTCCATCGAGCTTGTTAGGAAGAAAATACGGTCTACGGGACACCGATACACATTCCAGAGGAGCTGGTTGCTCATCTGTACCCATTAATCGTGAAACACATGAAACCCATTTGATTCGATTATGTCAGACATTCATTAGCATGCTGATGCCTGTGCGCATTAATGTAACGAAAGACGTTTTCACCAACATCTATAAAACAGTAATTACCACATGACAATTTGAGCACAATTTCCAAACCCCACTGACGTCAAAACCGTCATGGACCCCCACCCGCGAAAAGGTGCATCTGCGACATTTATGTCACATAGAAAAGAGTGTTTATTTTTATCTCAATCTGTTTTGTGTGTGTAGTTTTTTTGTAGCCTGCACATGATATGTCCGCCCCCGTAGCTGAGAGGTCGTCAGCACGGTAGGCCAGCACAGTCCGTCAAGGGACTGGCCAACCTCTGCGATAGCAAAACCTGAGTGAAGTTCTCATTAATGGAGTTTGATAAGTGTCACGCGACATCCGCTCAGAACTGCTGACGAAATATGACGAATACACAGACAGATTGAACGAAAGAGAGAAAGTGGATAAAAGTGGTCAGGTGGCTGACTGCCATGCACGCAGTGCGACTGGGACTACATCCTAGAAGACGCAGTTGTGCGGCTGAGGATTGAGGTTCGCGACGGCGAGAAGCAGCTGATAGCAGAGCTCGAGGCAGCAATTCAACATGTCACGCGCGAGAGGAAGAAAACCCAAAACAACAAAGACCACCGCTAGCATGTTCGCATGCCAGCAGCCAGGAGTATCCGACGAACCGCGCCAGGACAAATCTTCAAGACAGGATACACCATCACACATCCTGCAAAGAACAGGAGGCAAGGCTGTAACAAACTAGAACTCCACCCCGCTCGGGCCACGGATAAGGCCCGTCAGTACAGCGTCAGCGACAGCCATGCACAGGATCCGGTTTCGATTCCCTGTACTACCAGGGACTTTTCCTTGGTGTTAGGACTAGTATGGGGTGCACTCAGTCTCGTGAGGCCAATTCAGGAGCTGCTTGTTAGAGAAGTAGCGGCTCCAGTCACGAAAACACAACGGCCGGCAGAGCGGCGTGCTGAGCGCCCGCCCCTCCACGCTGCATCCAGCAACGACATTGGCGAAGGATGGCACTGCGGTCGGTCGGTACATTTTATGTGTGTAGCACACCTTTTCACAGCAGTGATTAAATACGCGGCTGGTAATGAAACGTGGTTATAGAAGCAGACGCTATTACATACTCTGTGTTACCGCAGATAGCTCATAACTGCCTTCTCTTGTACTGGAGTACGAGGACGTGTAATGGCCATTCTTGTGTCTTGTCGCATTAGTACAAGACACTGAAAATCTGATAGTTCCACCATCCTGCCGTCTATACGAAAACTTGTTGTCCCAGCACGGAATAACACGTAAATATTGAGTCTGTTGCATTTGATGAAACTTTTACAGAATTATAGTGAAAGAGGCTAAGACTTTCATCTCATCTAAATAAGTAAGCCGGGCGTCTGTACGGACACTGTCTATTTTTTATTACAAACCTAGCCCGACAGAGAAAATGTCAATCTGAGCTCTACAATGCTGCGTAATCACGTGATAAATCATTGAACAATCTCATTGGCTAAAACTTAGCCCTTTATCACTTTTGCATATTATCACGTATCACACGGCAAAGTCAACATTCCTGAACCCATAACATAATCTGCTTTGCTCGCAGAAGACCGAACTGAACCAGCGCAGTTCCTACGGCCGTGCGATCAGATTTAACACTGACTAGCTCGAGCAAACCTCCTTGCTGGCCAGTCAATCGCCACACAGCCAATGACGACGAGGTGAGTCGTGTCTCCTTAGTCTGTCAGTTACTTATCTAAAATTACCTGTAAAGCGACTTCTAATTACGTCATAGTAGCACTGTACAGAGAAGATCTCCCATTCTACTTTTGACTATATCTAGATATTTATTTGGTCATTATAAACCAATGAAAATTAGCGGACTTGCGCGCAGACAGGAGGATAAACGCCGCCAGCTTTCACTGCAATAGCCAGTCTGAATGCAAGTAGTTTCCGCCAGCGCAGTTTTCCACGAACACGGCACCAAGGCATCAGAACCAGTCGTAGTTGCATCTTCCCAGCTTATGACGTCATACACCTGCTGTTACAGCATAGCTCAAAGGATGTGTAATATATAGGAATAAAGTGATAGATCCAAGAGCAGGTCTTCGTATGAGACTTGTGTTATTTGGGAGTGTAGCTTGTTGTCGGGTGAGCTATGACACTTTCTCTCTCTTTGTATTATAATGCAGTGCTTCTTTTTTTAAACATGTACGCGGAAAGAAAAAATTTGGTTAGGGAATTAGAGTTCAGGAAACAGAAATAAATAGTTCCATTTTTGCCGATGACGCTGTAATTCTACAAGAAACGGCTAAGAACTTGGTGGGTCAATTGAACGGAATAGGCAGTGATTTCGAAAGAAATTGTAAACCGAACAGAAGTAAAAGTAAAACAAGAGTAAATGAATGTGTTCGAATTAAATCAGGCGATGCTGAGAAATTAAAATTAGCAAGCGAGACACTGAAAGTGGTGGACGAGGCTTGGCGTTTGAGCACCTAAATAAGAGACGATGGCCACAGTAGAGAGGATATAAAACGCAGATTGCCAACAGCAAGAAAATCGTTTCTGAAAGAGAGGCATTTGTTAACATTGAATATAAACTTTTATGTTAGGAAGTCTTTTCTGTACGATGAAAAACACCAAGGTACTCGGCACCTCTCTCTTTTCATTCATACTTTCTAAATAATTCGATCGTATGCGAGCTGATTTAGACAGGGTCTGATAATATAAGTTCTGACACGGATTAATGCGAGTGCAGTGGTTCTATGCGCTGATTTCATCTCCTCTTTTCAACAGTCTTTAATTTAACATGGTGCTGCCTCGTTCAGCTGTTTTTCTGGGTGACATTCTGCATTAAGATGGACTGAGTATACGGGACAGGAGAGTGGCACGCAAAGACCAATTACCTGAGGGCCGAGGGTGCGTTTGTAACAAGCAAGAGGATCGACAGGTAGAAGTTGCCCCTCCCCTTGTCTTGGGTAAAGTCGCCTAGGTTAGCATCATACTAGCACCCAGTCTACAGCGCAGTTTATTCCACTATCCATTTCTGTTGGCCTAGCTGAAACCGGTTCTTCTGGACTATAGAACTCTGAGTGGCAGGCAGAGCGAGTTCAGGCTGCGCTAGGAAAAGTACATTCAGTTTATAAAACTCTCCCGTCTGTCGAAAAAAACATGCCGAAACAGCTCTGATATACTACAGGTTCAGAAGATACCGCAGAGTTGACGGAAAACCTTGAGCACAGTTTTCTAGCTTTTCCCTGTGCCTGTGATGCGAGGCTAACTGGTGCTTGGGAGGGCGCAGACTGGTGAAACTGATGTGACATCAGGAGAACATAACGCGTTGTGCGAAGTTTTTAGCAGAAGTGGCGAGGAAATCGAAAGAACTAGATTTCGACGTTTGGCCTTTCTGGAGGGAGATTTTGTTACAAGGAAACACACGCCATTGGCGTAACTGGTGTAGTTGCCGAGATTCTTGGTGGGAATAAGTGAGCAGTCAGTTCTATGCTGACTGAAAGAAAAGGAATTCGTCTCTCGCCTTCGCACTGAACGTGTTGATACTCCACAGCTTTCACTCTCAACTGGAACAACAGACTCTATTAGCAGAGTACGGTCCAGTGGTAGAGTCCTCGGCAAAGCGCTTCTGGCAACGTACTTGATGGCACCTAGACACGGTATCACTCATCTGCTCATATCGCACCGACGGTAAAGGTGAGCATAGCTTCCAGCTTCGGCATGTTAGAACCATAGCAAACAAGACATTCAGAATCATGTTCAGATTCAATTTCCCACATCCGTCAGCGCATTCTTCGTGACTTAGTTTTCTCCGGTCAGACAAAATAATCACTGCAATTGGTGTGTAGGCAGGTCAAATTAAATTTCACAAACTCAGGTAAACGATCTAGAGCTAATTCCGACCGCTACCACGTAACTTTGCCAACAGGTAGTTTACTTACCTACTTCTCTTTGTTAATGTTTGTATTTTTTGTGATTTAATGATCTATTTAGTTGCTTCTTCATTCTGATGCCTCTTTTGTAATAAACTAAAGCGTACATTTAAATCATCTCTTGATTCGAGTAGATAATCTCTCCTTGGTCATATTTCATATTTTTGAATGACTAAATACGTATTTCCCGCCTTAAGATTCGTTGCTAGGGCCGTGATGTTTCATACCATTAATCATTTCGGTGCGTATATTTATTCCAATATTCGTTCTTAAGGGTGTGCCTGCATCACGACTAGTTTTATACAGTTAAGCTCACACACACGTGGAGTTGGGCAGGGTAATTCCTTTTAGTACTCATGTGGATGACCCCGCACTTGTTATTGATTAGAGTCAACTGTCTTCGAACCGTGCAGATGTCTTGCCTAAATCGTTTTGTAATTCACTTTGATCTTCTGATGACTTTACTAGACGATACATGCATCATCTGCAAGTAATGCAAGATGGCTCTTCGTATTGTCTCCTAAATCGTTTATATAGATTATAAACAACAGAGGAAGTGTAACACATCCTTGCGAAACGCCAGACATTATTTGTCGATGCTTTTCCGTTAGTTGCTACGAACTGTGTCCTTTGTGACAGGAAATCGCGAAACCAGCCGCACACCTTTGACGATAATAGCTACGCAATCTGATTAGAAACTGCGTGTGGGGAAAGGTGTCAAAAACCTTTTGGAAATGTAGAAATATGGATTCAATTTGAGACTTACAGTGAAGTAAATGATAATTGTATGGTCACACAAATTTCGCTATGAGACATGCAGTGTTTCCTGGGAATAAATTTGGGTTTTCTTATTATCTACAGTTATAAGATTATTACTAATCATTTATGATTAACACAATACAAGTCAGTTGGAAACTTATATATTATGTTAATCTAGTGACTACACAAGAGCTAACGAGCACAGAGTAGAAAACATGAAAGTGAGTGATAAGTCGCTGTAGTATAATTGCAAGCAGTAAGATAGCCCAGGGAAGCAAGTTGTCCCTTATTTGAAAAATTCTGTAGTTTCGTTGCGAGTAGCCGCTATCCGTTGCGGTTTCGCTGCAAGCAGGCGTGCCCACGTAAACGCTATTACGGATAGCAAGTACCACACCACCTTGTCACTCGAACTGCGTGAGCTGATAAGTTATCACGCAGCGCCAGCCAGTGCGTCCCAGTGCGCTGCACAGATATCACGCAGACCCCTTACAGTCAGTCGAAATATGTGGAGCAGTAATATGCATTCTTTCTTACCTTACTGCATATAGATGTTCGTGGCAAACAATAGCTCAAAAAAAATTAGAGGGGTTCTCAAGTAAAATAAATTATTTTTTATTTGTGTTAGAAACTGAAAATCCATGAAGTCAAGATCGTACATGAAATTTTCTTTATTGGATGGAATTACAAGTTTCGGCTAACAATCTAGCAATCTTCAGATCGTAAAACACTCTTGGTTGGTGTTGCTGCGACTACGACTTCACACATCGTTTAATTCGTCTTAAAATGACAAGATCCATACATGACATAATTCAAACGTATTTTCATCGCTCGTGGCGAGTGCACTTCAACGATAGTCATAAAGTGAAAGCGTTATGACTTTACAACTTTGGATCTGACACAGTCAGTATTTACTTCATTTCGTAATATACAGGGTGATTCAAAAATGCATGTAAATATTTCAAGGGTGTATTTGTGAGGTAAATATAAGACAAAAATGTTCTATACAATTTTTTCCATACTTGGCTTATTACAGAGTTATGAACAAAACAGGATAATACATTCAATACAACGTAAGGTATTTAATTCCCAGAGTTCACAGTTTAATTACAGTGCATTTGGACTAACAACGCAAACTGATAAATAAACGTGACGTAACAAACTGAAACAATTCCTCGCGAACACTGTATTAATTTAGGTCCTGTTGATTGAACTACAGCAATGCACAATAACTAAGGAAAATTGAAGCATTTTACAGACTGTACTGTACTGTACTGTATTTGCACAAATCTTAATGCAATGCATGTTCAAAATGCTGTCCCTGAACTTGCAGACAGACCCGTGCTCGTCGCATCAATGATCTCTGCACATTACACAGTCCGTTCAACTCTCCACGAATAATTTCACAACCACCTTCAATTCTTTGTTGTAGCACTTCTCTGTTCGGTACTGCAGAAGAATACACCAATGTCTTTAGTCGGCCCCATAAATAAAAGTCTAAAGGGTTCAGGTCAGGTGATCTGGCTGGCCAAGCAATTGGTCCTCCGCGACCTATCCATCGATGTGGATACGCAGACTTGAGGTACGCCCTTACGTTGCGGCTGTAATGGGCGGGAGCACCATCGTGCATAAACCACATGGTGGCTCGTGTTGCAAGAGGGACATCCTGTAACAATCCAGGCAATTCTCCCTCCAAAAATTCGCAGTACGCGTGCCCATTCAGCCTTGGAGGCAGAACATGAGGTCCGAGTAAGTAATTCCCCACAATACCACACCAAATGTTTATGGAGAATTGATGTTGATATCCACGCACAATTCTCGCGCCAGGATTCTCGACAGCCCACTGGTGCATATTATGCGAATTGATTACACCCGCACGAGTAAACATGGCCTCATCTGTGAATAATATCCGCCGAATGAACATTGGATCATTCAAATGACGCTCTTGTAACCACTGGCAGAATTGCTGACGGCGAGGATAGTCTTCAGGTGTCAATTCGTGCACTTTTTGCAGGTGAAATGGATGCAACTGTTGTCTCCGAAGCAGCCACCATACAGTAGATTGTGGAAGTCGTACAGCTGCACTAATTTGTCTCGTACTGATAGATGGATCTTGGTCTACCAGGTCCAAAACATGTTCCTCGACGTTCACTGCATGCTCAAGTGGTCGACCTGAATGTGGCCCAGGACGAATGCCATACTCCCGCATACGTCTGTCCACAGATACAAACGTCTGATGACTTGGTAACCGTCTTCCTGGAAACAGCTCACTGTACCTTCGTCTTGCTGCAAGTGCATTTCCATCTGCTGCACCATACACAAGGTGCATATCAGCATACTCACTGTTTGAGTACATCATGTGCACGAAACCTTTAGCCTTCCGACGATGAATGAACGACAGGACGTACTTTTCCGTTACCAACAACATCAGCGCCATCTTCCGTACAGTAGGAGTAAACATCACGTGCAAACAAAAACAAACACTATTCATGCAGTTTCGAATCAACTGTTGGGAGATACGTATGTGAATTACGTATCAGAATATGGCATCCTGCTGCTTGCACTGCCGTCGTTTTGATACGGACATGACTTTCGTATTTAACGATAACTCTGGAATTAAACGTTTATGGAAAAACATTTATAGAACATTTTTGTCTTATATTTACCTCACAAATACACCCTTAAAATATTTACATGCATTTTTGAATCACCCTGTATATGTTGCTGTAACATGGTACATGTGAATAGTACGGCAGCTGACGTCCATTACAACGTTCAAGAAACGCACCATTCGGCTTATACATAGCATGCGCATATGTGGCCGGTTACTGTGGCGAAATGGAGACTAACCTATTCACTGTTGCATCTCCATTTCGCCATAGTGCCGGCCACACATCTGTATACTATGTATATGCCGAACGTTGCGTTTCTTCGACGTTGTAACGGGTATCAGTTCCCATGCCATTCACAAGTTCCACCTTACAGCTACATATATATGTGATCTGTATTACGGAACG